>NC_059275.1:2422338-2429838 GCF_017591435.1 Portunus trituberculatus
ACAAGGTGAATGAGAGAAAACATGAGGAAAAAGTAGGATTGAGAAGGCGAAGAAGGAAAAAGGGAAGAGAAGTGGATGATGATGATGATGATTAGGATAAACATGAAATAAAGTAGGATTGAGAAAGAGAAGATGGAATTGGAGAGGAATATGGATGATGGAGGGAATTGAAGTGAAGGAGAAGTAAACATGAAGAAAAGAAAGTAGGATTGAAAAAGAGAGAAAACGAAAGAGAGAGAGAGAGAGAGAGAAAAAAAATGGATGATAGAGGGAATCAAGTGAACGAGAGTAAAAATGAAGAGTGTGATTGAGAAACGAAGAAGGAAATAGAGAGAAAAAGAGAGAAGAAGGAAATAGAGAGAAAAAAAGAAGAAGGAAAAAGAGAGAAAAAGAGAGAAAAGGAAATAGAGAGAACAAAGAGAGAAGAACGAAATAGAAAGAAAAAGAGAGAAGAAGAAAATAGAGAAAAAAGAGAAGGAAATAGAGAAAAAGAGAGAAGAAGGAAACAGAAAGAAAAAAGAAGGAAATAGAAAGAAAAAGAGAGAAGAATGAAATAAAGATAAAAATGGATGAAAGAAAGAATTAAGTGAAGGAAAGCAAACATGAAGAAAAAAAAATAGAAAAAGATAAGAAAGAAGAAAAAAGAGAAAGAAAGAAATGAATGATAGAGAGAATTAGATTAAGAGGAATAAACATAAAAAAAAGCAAGACTGAGAAAGGGAAGAAGGAAATAGAGAGAGAAAAGTAGAAGAAGAGAATGAGGTGGGTGAAAGAAAATGTGATAAAAATGGTGGTAAGAAGAAAGTGGAAAAGTTAATAAAGAGGAAACAAAGGAGGTGAATAATTGATAAGAGGGAAAAAATAGGTGAATAGGGAATAGAGAGGAATAGAAAAAGAATACTTGATTTTGAGGACTAGCGATGAAAATAAGGGGAATAAGATAAAACGTTGATAAATGAAAGGAAGAGAGAAAAAATTGGATGATAGAAGGAAATGAAGAAAGGAAAAAGGATAATGGCGCTGATGATATAGAAATCAGGGAAACATAAATGAAAAAAAAGAAAGAAGTGAAGGAAAAGGAAAAAGATGAAAGAAATTGTAAGGAAAAATGAAAAAAAATATAAAAAGTAGTAAAAATGTGGAATAAGAAAAAAGAAAAGAAAAAAGAAAACAAAATAAAAATAGGAATAGACAAGCATTTAAACCTCATGTCATTCAAAACCTCACTTCTTTTCACTTTCTCTCCATCATTGTTACACCATTTAAATATGTCACCGATACCTTTTGTGTAGCGTCTCTCTCTCTCTCTCTCTCTCTCTCTCTCTCTCTCTCTCTCTCTCTCTCTCTTTCATACTAGCCTAGAGTTAATCCTCACTGATCTATGGGCGACCTACCTAACTCTCTCTCTCTCTCTCTCTCTCTCTCTCTCTCTCTCTCTCTCTCTCTCTCTCTCTCTCTCTCTCTCCCATTAATCAAACACTATTAATCTCTCTCTCCCTGTGCACAACTTTTCCTCCACGTACCCTTTCATTTATCACCATCTCTCTCTCTCTCTCTCTCTCTCTCTCTCTCTCTCTCTCTCTCTCTCTCTCTCTCTCTCTCTCTCACGTAATCCTGTATTATGTGCCATATATCAAGTTTATTCTATGTGTTTCCCTCTTCTTCCTCTCCCTACCTTCCCTTCTGCCCTCTTCTCTCCCCTCAAACCAACAACAAACATAAACAAATGGTTCTCGCTTGGCTAGCATATTGAGTGCCTCCTCCTCCTCCTCCTCCTCCTCCTCCTCCTCCTCCTCCTCCTCCTCCTCCTCCTCCTCCTCCTCCTCCTCCTCCTCCTCCTCCTTTATTCTAATCCGTCTTCTGCTTCTTATTTGATTTTCGTCTTTTTTCTACTTGATTTTTTCTTGGTGATGGTGATGGTGGTGGTAGTGGTGGTGGTGGTGGTGGTAGTAGTAGTAGTAGTAGTAGTGATGGTGGTGGTGGTGGTGGTGGTGGTGGTGGCAGTAGCAGTAGCAGTAACACAACCATCATCATCATCACCACCACCACCACCACCACCACCACCAGTAGCAGTCAGTAATCAGTTGATCAATGTAAACAAACACGAATCAAGCACCACCACCACCACCACCACCACCACCACCACCACCACCACCACCACCACCACCACCACCACCACCACCACCACTGTTCCCCCTCTCCTTTCCCTCCTGTCTCTCATTACCTCTCCTTCACCCTACATCTCTTCACTCCCCTCACCTCCCCTTATCTTCCCTTAGCTCCCCCCCTTTCCTCCCCTTTACCTCCCCTTTCCTCCCATCACCTCCCCTCACCTTCCCTGACATCCCCTTACTTCCCTGACATCCCCTCACCTCCCATTACCTCCCCTGAAATATACAACAATAATAACAAAAACAGCAACTAGAACCATTTAAACACCCCACTCACCCCCAATACACAAACACCCCTCTCACACCCAATACACAAACACCCCTCTCTCACACCCCAATACACAAACACCCCTCTCACACCCAATACACAAACACCCCTCCTCACCCCCAATGCACAAACACCCCTCCTCACCCCCAATGCACAAACACCCCTCTCACCCCCAATACACAAACATCCCCAAAACATCCAGTAGTAGCATTTAGCGCCATTGCTCTTCCTCGTCAAGCCACATTCCTCTCCCAGCTGCGCCACAAAACCCTTATCTTCCTCCACCAAATCCCCTTGTATCCTGTCCAGCCCCTCACGCAGACACTCCTACTTCATCTCCTCTCCTCTCTCTCTCTCTCTCTCTCTCTCTCTCTCTCTCTCTCTCTCTCTCTCTCTCTCTGGTATGATCTTGGTAAAAAGTGAAGTTTTGTGGTGTTTTATTTATTTATTTTTTTTTTGCAGGTTTTACTCTCAGTTTTCATGTGTTAAGTTTCCTCTCTCTCTCTCTCTCTCTCTCTCTCTCTCTCTCTCTCTCTCTCTCTCTCTCTCTCTCTCTCTCTCTCTCTCTCTCTCTCTCTCTCTCTCTCTTTGTGATACGTATAAGTTGGATTTCTTACAACTTTCCTTTTTATTCGTTGTGCTTTTATCTCTCTCTCTCTCTCTCTCTCTCTCTCTCTCTCTCTCTCTCTCTCTCTTATCCTCGTCCTTCTCAAGAGACTTAACTTATTAACCTCACACTCTCTTCCTCTTTCAGTCTTCCCCTCCACTCCTCCTCTCCCTCTCCCTCCTCCCTCCCCTCTGTCTTCCTCCCCTCAGCTCCCCAAGGCGCCATCTTTTAGCCTTGCATCTCCCCAGGTATTCCCTTCATCAATCCAAGCCGTGTCATCTTTTCCCCTCAGTCAAGTAAAGGATTTTGATATTTTTCCTCTTATTCTTTTTCCTCCTTTTTTTATTTTTTCTTATTCCCAATGGTGTCTCTTCACGTTTTCTTCCTTTCAGTCTTTCTTCCTCACTTTTCGTTTTCTTTTTATTTCCTTTTTTCTTGTCATTAAAACTGTTCTCTTTTTCTTAGTTTTTCTTGATTTATTTTATTATTTTTTCGTTCGAGTGGTCCAGTTTTTCTTTTCCTTCTATCTTGTTTGTTTGTTTTTTCCTTCCTTTCAATCTCCATTTTTTTTATTTTCTCCTTTTTTTTCCTGTCGTTTTTTTTATCTTGTTTTATTTCGCTTTTTGGTTCATGACTTGCGTTCCAGTCTATCTTTTCTTTTCTTCCATCTTCCTGTCCTTTTATTCCTCCCTTTCATCTCCATTCATCTCTCTCTATCTCTCTCTCTTTCTTCTGTACCAAATCCTCCTCCTTCTTCTTCTTCTTCTTCTTCTTTCTCTCGTTTCCTGAGTTCTTTTTCTTTAACGAATATTCCAGCTTCTCTTTTCTTTTCTTGCTTCTTCTTATTTTTCCTTCTCTTTCAGTTCCATTCCTTTTTCTCTCTATCATGTACCAAATTTCTCCTTTATTTTTTTTTTTCTTTTCCTTGTCTCTCTCTTTCATGTTTCAGTTCCATTCTAAAGTCCCAAACTCTTCCCTTTCCCTCCTTCCCCTCCAATTTATCACTATATTCTCTTTCTCCCCCTCTTCGTATCGTCTCTTCTTCTTTCTCTCTTCCATTTACCACACACCAAAAAAATTTCCCTTCTTTCAGCTTTACAATTTTTCCCTTCAGAAGTGAACCTGCGCCCCCTTCCTTCGTCCCTCTCCCTTCCTCCTCTCCTTTATTCCCTTTGTATTCTCAAGGATTTTCTGCCATCAAGTCTTCCCTCCCCTCACTTCTCTCTAATTCTTTCTCAATTCTTATCCGGTTCATCAAAACTCAACATTCGCGTGACTTCATTTCTCTCTCTATTTTCATCTTTGCTTTAATACTAATTTCTCTCTCTCTTTTTTTTTTTCTTCATTTTCTGTCATTTTCTTTTAGTCTTGCATTTTTTTTTTTTTTTGAGGGAATTGAATTATGTTTTTTTTTATTTCATCTTATTCCTCCATATTTTTTTTTTTTCAGTTCATCTTTGTTTATATCTCTGTTTCTCTATTCTCAAAAAATTCTCCAGTTTGTTTAGTCTTATAACTCTAATCTTTCTCTCCTTAGTAACATTATAATATTTCTTTCCTTCCATCCTTCTCCTTTCACATTTCTCATTTCCTAGTACACTTTTTTTTTATCACTCATTCTGCTTCTTTACCTTCTAAAACATTAAATTTCTTTCCTCTTACAATTCCTGACTTCTTCGAGAGTTCATTTTAAGTCCCAACGTTATTCTGTATTTTTCATTTTTTTTCCCCTATTTCTTTTAGTGTGTCTTTGTTTCCCAGTTTTTTTTTATTTGAAACTTTTATTTATTTTATCCTTACAGTTCTTATAAATTCTTCAAGAGTACAGTGAAGTCCCATCTCTTCACCCTACACACAATTTTTTTTTTTTTATTTATACCATGTGGGCTTTTTCACAGGAATTTCTGGGCTAAAGGGGATACTTTTTGGGTACCTCCTATCTCAAAGCCCACCCGCTAGGAAACCCCGAGTGAGGAAGCCCAACCTACACTCGGACCGTGGACAGGATTCGAACCCGTGCGCTTGGAGACCCCTCGGACCCCAAAGCACGCATGGTTCCACTGTACCACGGCGGCACCTTCTCAATCCTCCCTTCATTTCTACACACTCCAAAGCTTAAAAATTTCTCAGCCTTACAATCTTTGCGTTCCTCAAAAATACAGTTAAGCTTCGTATTCTGTAACGCTTAACTCTCTCGCCACGACTATTTTCAAAGGCCACAGAGGGGATCTTTATTACATCGTTTTGTTGCCCTTGGTCAGCTTTCCCCTCTTACATAAATAAAAAAAATAGATAAATAAAAACTTGGCGAAGGAGGGAAGGAGGAAGGATGTGAATGAGAAGAGGAGGAGAGAGTAGCAAGTAAATAGAGTTGAAGGAAAAGAAAAAGGATTAAAATTCGCAATGGAGGAGAGAGAAAAGGAAGAGAGGAATAACACGAAGAAGTCGAATAAGAGAATGAGAAGATGAAGAGGAGTAGTGAAGAATGAAAACAACTGTAGGAGGAGGAAGAGCATCAATAAAGTAAAAATTTTGTTAATCTATCACTAAAAAAAAAAAAAAATAAAAACATAATACAGATAATAAAAAAACATAATAAAAAACGTAATAAAACACTGTGTAAACTTCAATTAAAACAGTGTGTAAACTTCAATTAAAACACTGTGTAAACTTCAATTAAAACACTGTGTAAACTTCAATTAAAACACTGTGTAAACTTCAATTAAAACACTGTGTAAACTTCAATTAAAACACTGTGTAAACTTCAATTAAAACACTGTGTAAACTTCAATTAAAACACTGTGTAAACTTCAATTAAAACACTGTGTAAACTTTAATCAAAACATTGTGTAAACTTCAATTAAAACACTGTAAATTTCAGTCAAAACACTGTGTAAACTTCAATTAAAACATTGTGTAAACTTCAATTAAAACACTGTAAATTTCAGTCAAAACACTGTGTAAACTTCAATTAAAACACTGTGTAAACTTCAATTAAAACACTGTGTAAACTTCAATTAAAACACTGTGTAAACCAATCAAAACACTGTGTAAACTTCAATTAAAACACTGTGTAAACTTCAATCAAAACACTGTGCAAACTTCAATCAAAACACTGTGTAAACTTCAATCAAAACACTGTGTAAACTTCAATTAAAACACTGTGTAAACTTCAATTAAAACACTGTGTAAACTTCAATCAAAACACTGTGTAAACTTCAATTAAAACACTGTGTAAACTTCAATCAAAACACTGTGTAAACTTCAATAAAAACACTGTGTAAACTTCAATTAAAACACTGTGTAAACTTCAATTGGAGCTTGTAATGTAGTGAAGGTCGTGGCAAGGAAGTTTTTCAGTATACGTGGAGAATCCGGTCTCTTTATCTACGTTATTCTTGATTTCCTCTAGTTTATCTCAGTACTTCTCTCTTTGCCTAACACATTCACTTTATTGGTCTTATAATCAATCCAATTTTTTTCTTTATACACTTATATTCATTCCTGCTCTTATTTTCTTGCTTGTCTTCATTCAAAACCACATTTCTTCTCTTCCTCCACAAGCAAAATTAAATCGTTCAATCAGTATTCCTTGCCTTCCCTTCCTTCACATCCTTCTTTCCTTCTCTCAGTAGTAAAAACCGTATTTATTCCTTCATTTCTCCCTGTCCATCTCTATTCAATCTTCAGTATAGCATCCAATCGCTTCCTTCATCACAATATTTCTTCTCTTCTTTCAGTAATAGTAAACTGTATTTCTTCCTTCAATTCTTCTTATTCATCTTTATCCAGCCTTCAGTATCGCCTTCCCTTCCCTTCCTTCACCACCACATTTTCCTCTTCCTTCAGTAATACTAACAGCATTTCTTCCTTCTCTCTCTCTCTCTCTCTCTCTCTCTCTCTCTCTCTCTCTCTCTCTCTCACTTATCCTCTCCCTTTTCTCGTTTTCCTCCAATCCCTTTCCCTTTCACGCAAATCCATTCTTTCCTTCTTATTCTTCCTTCCATCATTCTCTCCTCCTTCCTCCTCTCGCTCCGTAATCTCTTCTCTTCAACGTTTCCTCCTCCACTAACCCAGCTAATCCCTGCCGTGCTTTCCTCTCCTTTCCTCCACCCTCTTCCTCCTTCCCCACGTGGTAATCTCTCCCACACTCTGGCCACCTCTCGCTCCTTGATAACCCACGGCAGGCGTTTTACAAGCTCCGCGGTGGCTTGGCTTCCCCGCCCGCCTTGCCGCGCAGATGACTTCACAGCGCTAGTGAGGATCTGATGAGGCGCCGCTGGTTACTGTGTGTGTGTGTGTGTGTGTGTGTGTGTGTGTGTGTGTGTGTGTGTGTGTGTGTGTGTGAGAGAGAGAGAGAGAGAGAGAGAGAGAGAGAGAGAGAGAGAGAGAGAGAGAGAGAGAGAGAGAGAGAGAGAAATAGGCAACATAAACATACCTTGAGCGAGGGAGAA
>NC_059275.1:2432338-2437338 GCF_017591435.1 Portunus trituberculatus
ACCATCACTATCAGTCTTCATTATAACTATCATAATTAATCTCTTATCACTATCATCCATTCATTTATCCATTCACTACAAAGGTTATATATTATCATCACCATCAAAATCATCATCACTATCAGTTTTCACCATTATCGTATTGTCATCACCATTCATCCATCCATTCATCACGTAGGTCATATTTTCATTATCACCACCAATCTCAACACCACCATCATCACCACATCATTATCAACACCAACCGCATCACCATTCACCACAGTCACCACCACTAACACCATTCTCACCAATCAAAGCATCTACTACCTGTACGTAAATACCACCACCATCACCACCATCACCACCACCACCATCACCACCACGGAGGTTGTATTTGTCCTCGAAATTGGTGTTGACGGTGGTGTTGAGAGAGAGTGATGGTGTTGACTCCTGATAATGGCCTTATTTTTGCCACACATCACCATCCAGTGCCATAGAGGAGGAGGAGGAGGAGGAGGAGGAGGAGGAGGAGGAGGAGGAGGATAACGGATTGGAAGCAAGAGGAAATGGATGAAGATGAAAGAAGGTTAAGAGGAGAGAGAAGGAGGAGAGGAGGAGGAGGAGGAGGAGGAGGAGGAGGAGGAGGAGGAGGAGGAGGAGGAGGAGGAGGAGGAGGAAGGGATTGGAAGTGAAAAGTGATAGATGAAATAGAATAAAAGATAAACGAGAGAACGAAGGAAATGAAGAAAGAAGAGGAAATAGAACACGAAGGGAATAAAGAAAAAGCATGTCAGAGAGAGAGAGAGAGAGAGAGAGAGAGAGAGAGAGAGAGAGAGAAAGAGAGAGTTCTTCTTTATCCACAAACTCTCTTGCTATTTCTCCACCTCCATGTCTGTCTCCATTTAATCTCCATTTGTCTCACTCTCCTCCACTCCCTCCACTCTCTCTCTCTCATTCTCCACCAGAAGCCATCCATCTATCCTTTTACCTGTGCACACCTGACCTCTTTCCACACTCATTCCACATTCACTGCCACTCACTTCATCTCTATAAACTCGTATGCATATCCACTTTCTCACCACTGCCACTCCTATCCACTCGCTCCTTCTGTGTGTTTCCTATTCTCCAACGCTTTGCTCTGTGTCAGGGTTTGCAAAGGGTGGACAGCTCAGGTAAGTTCTCACAGGTAAATTGTTCCTGTTAGTGATGCTGAGCTGTTGTTGTTGTTGTTGTTGTTGTTGTTGTTGTTGTGAATGTATTAAAATTATATCTAAATTCTTAATGAGTTTTTTTTTTTTTCTTATTTTCTCTCTCGTTTTCTGATTTTGTTTGGTTCTCGCAGTAAATTGGTCTCGTAAGTGATGCTGTTGTTGTTGTTGTTGTTGTTGTTGTTGTTAAGTCGCTTTCATGTTTTGTTGTTATGAAAAACGATATCTAACTTTTTCATTTCGTAGTATCTTATCTCAGTTTTCTCTCTCTTTTCCTGATTGATAGTAAGTGATTTTGTTTTGTTCTCATAGTAAAGTTTTCTCGTTAGTTGTTATATTGTTAGGTGGCTTTCATGTTTTGTTGTTGTGAAGGCATTAAAAAACTATACCTCACTTCTTATTCAATAGTATCTGATCTCAGTTTTCTCTCTCTTTTCTTTCCTGATTGTTAGTGAGTTATTTTGTTTGGGTCTCACAGCGATGCAGAATTGTTGTTGTTGTTGTTGTTGTTAGGTTGTTTTCATGTTTTGTTGTGAAGGTATTAGAAATTATATCTAACTTATTACTGATCTTAGTTTTCTCTCTCCTTCCTGATTTTGCTTCATTGTCAAGGTAAATTGTTCCCGTTAGTGCTGCAGAGTTGTTGCTGTTATTGTTACGTCACTTTCATCCTTTGCTGCAGTATTAAAAATCATATCCAGCTTCTTTTTGATCATATATTATCTCAGTTTCCTCTCGCCTTTCCTGATTGATAAGTGAGGAGTTGTCATCCCTTCGAGTGTCACGCTGTTAGATTGCTTTTATTCCGGATACCCTTTCAAGTGATAAAGTTTGTTGTAATGCAAGTAGCAAAAAATGACATCTAGCTTTTTATTGACTAGTATTTCATCTCCGTTTTCTCTCTCCTTTCTTGATTGATAAGTGATTTTGTGATGTATATAGTCCCTCTGTTGGTGAAGGAGTTAAAGTACCGGTGAGATTGGAGGATTTTGTGATGTATATAGTCCCGCTGGTGGTCAAGGAGTTAAACTACCGATGAGATTAGAGGATTTTGTGATGTATATAGTCCCGCTGGTGGTCAAGGAGTTAAAGTATCAGTGAGATAAGAGAAAATTGTACTGTTCTATTGAAACACCAATCACTTCGACGAAAGCTTCTGAAATGTAAAAAAAAAAAAATGTAGCAAATGTTATCACGGCTTTTTCTAAACAGTGATATTGTAGAATGCCTGAAAAACTCCAGGAACTTCAAAAAAGGTTGTTTGAGGAAAGACAATATATAACAACACAGTTAAGGATTTAATGGAAGTCTTTACTATAGCGATAATCCATAAACTGCACTAATCACTAATCATGTTGGTGCTGAGTCAAGAAGGAGCTTTGAAAGAAGATGAGATGGAATTAAGTAGCTTTTTTCATACAGGGACTCCCACGGGTACGCCTGACAGCCTCTTGCAGCTTCCCTCTTTAATTATGTTCAATTATCGCTGAAATCATGAAAACACGCTTCAAAATCCATAACAAGTAGTAGAATGCTAGTAGAAAAAGCATCTCTCTCTCTCTCTCTCTCTCTCTCTCTCTCTCTCGCTTTAATATGTCAAAAAGGAGTAAGAGAGAGAGAGAGAGAGAGAGAGAGAGAGAGAGAGAGAGAGAGAGAGAGAGAGAGAGAGAGAGAGAGAGAGAGAGAGAGAGAGAGAGAGAGAGAGAGAGAGAGAGAGAGAGAGAGAGAGAGAGAGAGAGAGAGAGAGAGAGAGAGAGAGAGAGAGAGAGAGAGAGAGAGAGAGAGAGAGAGAGAGAGAGAGAGAGAGAGAGAGAAGAGAGAGAGATACAGAGAAGAAGAAGAATAGGAGGAAGGAAAGAAGAAATACAGAGAAAGAAGAAAAAAATAAGAGGAAAAACACTGGAGAGAGAATAGAATAAAAAAGAGAGAGAGAGAGAGAGAGAGAGAGAGAGAGAGAGAGAGAGAGAGAGAGAGAGAGAGAGAGAGAGAGAGGTGTAGGACGCAGAAACTTATATAAAGAATACGGAACAGAATTGCACTTTCTCCCACTTAAATCCACTTAGCGCATCACCCACCTCCACCTCCACCTCCACCTCCACCTCCACCTCACCCAGGCCGCCTCGTAGCAACAGGTGAGAGAAAAAAGAGAGAGAGAAAATGCGATCTGGTAACGAAGGAAAGACGTGAGTTAAGATAGTAATGTCTCTCTCTCTCTCTCTCTCTCTCTCTCTCTCTCTCTCTATGTCAAAAGGAGTCAAAAGAGAGAGAGAGAGAGAGAGAGAGAGAGAGAGAGAGAGAGAGAGAGAGAGAGAGAGAGATAAGAATGAAAAGTGTGTGTGTCAAGGGTTTTCAGTTATCAGCGACAGCCAGAGAGAGAGAGAGAGAGAGAGAGAGAGAGAGAGAGAGAGAGAGAGAGAGAGAGAGAGAGAGAGAGAGAGAGAGAGAGAGAGAGAGAGAGAGAGAGATTATTTACAACAGAGAGAGAGAGAGAGAGAGAGAGAGAGAGAGAGAGAGAGAACACACACACACACACACACACACACACACACACACACACACACACACACACACATAACAATTCTCACTTCGCCAAACAGTTACAATAACCCTTTATCTTTTTCACTTTCTACACCC
This sequence comes from Portunus trituberculatus, assembly GCF_017591435.1. NCBI lineage: Eukaryota > Metazoa > Arthropoda > Malacostraca > Decapoda > Portunidae > Portunus > Portunus trituberculatus. The sequence goes on from NC_059275.1 coordinate 2,436,163, forward strand.
TTTTCCTCTTTCCCCGTCCTCTGCCTCCCTAACCCCTGCCAGTGTAGCCCCATCCCCCCCCCCTTCCCTCCCCCTGCCCCAAGACCCGTCCAGTGTTCCGCCACCTGCAGAATAAACAGAAAAACAAAGACGGGGAAGAGAAAATGTGGCAATCCAATGTTAGTATCTAATGTTGAAGCGTGAACGGTGATGAAAGAATGGTATTTTTTTTTTTATATCTTCCTCTTGAAATACGGGGCGGGGTAGTGTGTGTGTGTGTCTCTCTCTCTCTCTCTCTCTCTCTCTCTCTCTCTCTCTCTCTCTCTCTCTCTCTCTCTCTTTCGTAAAATGAATTGGTAAAAAAACAAAGACGAATGGAAAGAGAAATGTTGAAATATCAGGTCAAAAGTTTGTATCCATTTAGAGAGAGAGAGAGAGAGAGAGAGAGAGAGAGAGAGAGAGAGAGACAGATAGTTGCCGCGAGCTAATCTGACCCACACAAGCCACGCCTCCTCTCTCTCTCTCTCTCTCTCTCTCTCTCTCTGTGAAAACGATAACCTTTATATTTACTTATCAATCATAAAATCCTACACTGTCTTTTATAAACCCTCCCCCCAAAAAATATAATAATAATAATAATAATAATCTCACCACATCAACATCCAGTACAAGTGTGTAGCAGAGATAATCGCTCCTCACCCACTGCTCGCCCGCTCCTCACCCGCTTCTCGCCCGCTGCTCACCCGCTGCTCGCCCACTTTTCACCTGCTGCTCGCCCGCTCCTCGCCCCGCTCCTCACCCTTTAACCCATATTCAATCTTGCTATTTGGTGATTTTTTACTACTTCAAAACTCATGTGGGGATTTGAAATAGTGAAGACTGTGGCCATTAATCCCTTAAATACCAGAACACATTTTTTACCTTGAGATTAATGTATAATTAGACTATTTTATTGACATTAGAAGGGTCTATGGAGGTCAGAAGATTAATGGCCACAGTCTTCGCTATTCTAATCCCCACATATGTTTCTGAAGCTGTGTTAAATCAGCAAATAGTCACCAGAATGAATATGAAAACGCATCGTGGTACTGAGGGGTTAAAACACAGAGAGCTTCGTTGCTTTCATCACAGAAGACCTTAAGGCCGCCTCGCTCCCTCCCGGCGGTAAAGCCCAGGAGGGAGTGTGGCCTCGCCTGG
>NC_059275.1:2459838-2464838 GCF_017591435.1 Portunus trituberculatus
CACATACACGAATTCAAATACATAAAAATATTAACTGGTTACAATCACGATACAAAAACAACAACAACAACAACAACAACAACAACAACAACAACAAACAAAAATAGACAACAACGACGATGACAAACAAAAACAACGCAATGAATGAAAAAACAAAAAAAACAGAACAAAAAAAAACGAAAAACCACCACCATCACCGCCACCACCACCACCACCACCACAAGAATCCCCTCCAGCGCCGCCCTAGTGAAGTGAACAGCTGGGCGGCAGAGGAAGGGGTAGGGAGGGGCCCCGGATCAAGGATAATGTACGTAGAGTTAAACGAGTCCCTGGAGGAAGCATAATCCAGTAAGAGAGAGAGAGAGAGAGAGAGAGAGAGAGAGAGAGAGAGAGAGAGAGAGAGATGGAATGGGGGGGGAGAGGAATGGAGTTTGAAACGAAAATTTGTACAATAATGAAACTAAATTTGTCACTATCAATACAGACTTTTTAATTATTTTGACAGCTTTGTTGGGGAAGGGGAAGGGGAGGGGAAGGGGAAGGAGGGAGGGAGGAGGGGGGAAGGGTGGAAGGGGATAGGGAGGAAGAAGGGAAGCGATAAAGTGAAGGAATAAAGAAAATGGGAAAAAAAAGATAGATTTTGGAAGGAAGGAAGAGATGGAAAGAGAGAGAGAGAGAGAGAGAGAGAGAGAGAGAGAGAGAGAGAGAGAGAATTAAAAGAATAAAAGAAAGTAGAAAGTAAAGGAAAAAGAGGAATAATAGATGATGAAGAGCAAGAAGGAAACTGGACAAAATAAAGGAAGAAACAGAAAATTGAAGGAAAGTGGAGAAAGCAAAGGAAAAGAAGGAATAAAAGAAAAGAAGAGATAGATAAAAAGAAGGAAAAAGAAAAACAAAAGGAAGAAAAAATCAAACGAAAAAAAAATGAAAGAAAGGAACAGAAAGAAAGAGAAAGGATAAAAGGGATAAGGAAAGAAAAAAGGAGGAAGAGAGAGAGAAAAAAGAAAGAGACCACAAGGAATAAGAGAGAAAGAAAGGAAGTAAGAGAAAGGAGAAAGGATAAAAAGGGATAATGGAAATAGATGAAGGGAGAGAGAGAGAGAGAGAGAGAGAGAGAGAGAGAGAGAGAGAGAGAGAGAGAGAGAGAGAGAGAGAGAGAGAGAGAGGGAGAGGGAGAGGGAGAGAGGGAGAGGGAGAGAGGGAGAGGGAGAGGAAGGTAAAAGACTGAATCCACCCAATCATATTTTTATCGTTTTATGTTCAAAGTCATTATCGATGTTATCTCAGAGACCCCGGCTGATGAGACCACCACCACCACCACCACCACCACCACCACCACCACCACTACCATCACCACCACCACCACCACCACTACCACCACTACCACCAACATCACCACCACTATCACCAACATCACCACTAGTACTACCAAGAACATCACCATCGCCATCACCATCACCACTACCACTACCCCCAACATCACCACCACCACAAACACCACCACCATAAACACCACCACCATCACAAACACCATCACCATCACCACCACTACCACTACCACCAACATCACCACCACCACCACAACCACCACCACCACCACCACCACCACCACCACCATTAACAGTATCATGAAAAATAAATACCAAACAGTGTTTTAATATAAGCATCACTATCACCATCACTTCACCACCACCACCACCACCACCACCACCACCAGCGTGACCTCTTAATTAACCTTTTGACGAAGCGCGCCTTCCTCTCAGGTCACATGAGGTCACGCACTCTATTTCACACACACACACACACACACACACACACACACAATTTCTCGTTACTGTTTCCCACTTTCCTCTTTTCTTCCATTTATTATTCATCGTCTTTTTATTGCTACACTTTCCTCCACGTCTTTTTTCCATTTAGTCCTCCTTATCATTCTTTTCCTCCTCCTCTGTGAAATTTTAATACTTTTTTTCTCTTTCGTGTTAAAAATTTAATTATCATCAAGTCTGTTTTATTTTCTTTACCTGAGCGTTGTTGTGCCTACTTTCTTTTTCCTTTTCATGGTGGTGTTTTTTTTTCTTTTCGTGATATTTTGATAACTTTTTTCTTTCCTGCTAAAGATTTAATTAATATCACATTTCTCCTTTACTTTTTTCACATCATTTTTCAAACAGTTTAAATATTTCCCTTTTTTTTTTTTTTACAGCGACGTTCATTTATTTTCTTCTCGTTATTTATTTCCAGTTACATATTTGTTTTCTCTTTATTATTTCTGTAATTCTTCTTGACATTTAAACATTTTTCCTTTACTACCACTGTGTTTAACTGCTCACCGCTGTTCTTAGTTTGATATATTTCTTTTCATATTTTTTTTGTTCTATATTTCGTCGTTATCAATCTCTTTTTACATTTTCTCTGCTATTTCTATCATTCTCCTGATACTAAAACATCTTTATTGCCACTACGAAATGTTCATTATTCTTAAATATTGTTTGGTAGTTTATATTCTCAACGCTTAAATCTTCGTTATTTCTGCATTTCTCTCTTTGTTTTAATGTTTCACTAATCTTCATATTCATATAATTTGTTTCGTCTTTTTTTCCCCACCATTTCCTTCTCACTTCGTTTGCAAATAGTTTTCATAATTCACAATTCAAACTAATTATTTTACACTTTCTTAGCGTTGCATTTATTTCTGTCCATTTATTAAAGAGTTTTCTTTATTCATGTATTATATCATGTATTAAACTATTTTCTACTTTCTTTTACAAATGTTTTTTAATATTACAAATGCTTCTCTTTTGCGTATCTTTCTGTCACAAACCAATTTTTCTCTCTTTTTTTGAACATTCACATCATGTCTATCTACTTAACATTCACATCATATCTATCTACTTAACATTCACATCATGTCTATCTACTTAACATTCACATCATGTCAATCTTCTTAACATTCATATCATGTCTATCTACTTCTTCAGAATTCATCTCTTCTTCCTACACTGTTTCCTCGTCGCTTCCACAAACACGAGACTAAAGTTAAACATTTTCTCTTGTATTTATTCTATTCATTCTCTCTCTCTCTCTCTCTTTTCTGTTTATCTTACGTATTTCTGTCTATTTCTCCATAATTTACTTTTCTTACATCGCCGCTGCCACGCTGCTGCTGCAAATCCTCCAGAAAGTTAAACATTTTCTCTTAAGGCCAACGCATTTATATCATTTCTCTCAGCACAGTTTCATCACATTTTCTCAACGCTACATACACACACACACACACACACACACACACACACACACACACACACACACACACACACACACACACTTCTTTGCTCATTTTCCTGTCTTGAGGCTGAAGAAAACACATCATCACGTTCTTAATTAGATTTTCGTAAAGATGAAATTATTATTATTATTATTATTATTATTATTATTATTATTATTATTATTATTACTATTATTATCATCATCATTACTACTATTTATTACTATTACTACTACTATGGTTGTTGTTGCTGTTGTTGTTAGCATTCCTACTATTCTAATTTTTTATCATATTAATTTGCCGTGTGTGTGTGTGTGTGTGTGTGTGTGTGTGTGTGTGTGTGTGTGTGTGTGTGTTGCTCAGAGACGCCACTTCGCCTCTCCCTGTGTTGATGTTTTCATAATTTCTACATCGGTAACATTGTAAACAGGAAGGCAGCAGTGAGGAGGAGGAGGAGGAGGAGGAGGAGGAGGAGGAGGAGGAGGAGGAGGAGGAGGAGGAGGAAGGAGGAAAGCGAAGCACAACAAGAAACACACCACCACCACCACCACCACCACCACCACCACCACCACCACAAAAACAACAACAACAACAACAACACTACCAGTTTATCCCTTAATGCTTCACCAACAAACATTCCATTCTTTCCTTCTCTTCTCTTCTCTTCTCTTCTCTTCTCTTCTCTTCTCTTCTCATCATTTATCACCTCATTATCTTCTTCCATTATCATTCCTTATTGTCACCTGTTTATCCATTTTCCTTCTTCCTCTCCTGTTTCTCCCATCTGCTTATATAATTTAACATCCTCTCTCTCTCTCTCTCTCTCTCTCTCTCTCTCTCTCTCTCTCTCTCTCTCTCTCTCTCTCTCTCTCTAAGAAAATTAATAATAAAGAAAGGAGAAGATAAACAGAATAAAAACACGTAAATAATAAGAATTAAGTTCATTAAATAGAATAATAAAAATAAATAAATAAATAAATATTCCTATTGGTTCATCAAGGCGTGACGTCACACACTTCCCAGCCAATCACAGGCCGTGTTCACCAGATCAACACACTCAGCTAAACCAATGAGCTGTCTGTTGGTTAGTTTTGCTCTCTCTCTCTCTCTCTCTCTCTCTCTCTCTCTCTCTCTCTCTCTCTCTCTCTCTCTCTCTCTCTCTCTCTCTCTCTCTCTCTCTCTCTCTCTCTCTCTCTCTCTCTCTCTCTCTTTTTTCTCTTTTCTTTCATTTCCTCTTCTATCGTCTCTCTTTTACTCTTTTCTTTCTCTGTTTCTCTCTTTCCCTCTTCGCTTTATTTGACAAGACTCTCTCTCTCTCTCTCTCTCTCTCTCTCTCTCTCTCTCTCTCTCTCTCTCTCTCTCTCTCTCTCTTTTCCTTCCTGTTTCCTTCATCGCCACAAAAATATTACATCTTTTTTCCAGCTTTTACTCTCACCTCGCTCTCCTTTCCTCCTTCCTCCTCCAACTTTCCTCTTATTCTTCCTGTTATCACTATTTCCTTCATTTCCTTTCCTTTCTCTCCTTTCCCTCCTTCTGTTTACTTTCAATCTTCTCCTCTCTTCGCCTCTACATTTGTTTCTTTTATAAGTTTTCAGCGTTTTCTATTGTTTCCATCTTCTTTCCTCTCTTTCTTATCGATTTCCTTTGCCTCTTATTTCGTTTTTTGTATTCTTCATTCTCTTTCTCCTTTCTTCCATTCCTTTCTTCTATAAATCGTTAGTGTTTCTTGGTC
>NC_059275.1:2467338-2477338 GCF_017591435.1 Portunus trituberculatus
CATGTTCTTTCTTCCTTCCTTCCTTATCTTACACTTCCTTTCTCTTTTTTTTTTTTTCTTTTCCTATTTTTTATAAAGTTTAATGTTCTTTTTTTTGTTCCTTGTCTTTCTCTTCCATTCTCTTCTATTTTTCCTTTCGTTTTCTCTATCTCCTTTTTTTTCTTCCGTTATTTCAATTTTTTTCATATTTTCTCTATTCTTCATGCTTTTCCTCCTTTTTCCTCTTAAATTCTCTATTTTTTCCATTTTAATGAGGTTTAATATTATTTCTATCTTTCTTCCTTATCTTTCTCTTCCTTTTCTTCTATTCTTCCTCTCCTTTTCTTTATCTCCTTTTTTTGTTTTCTTCAGCAATTATTTACATTTTTTCATATTTTCTCCTTTCCTCATGTTTTCCTCTTTTCTTTCCTTCTATTTCTTTCCCATCCTCTTTATTTCCTTATCCTCTCTTCTTGCTACTCTCTTCTCTCCTTAGTCTCGTCCATTTTCATCACCATCATCCTCTCTCCCTTCTTCATCCACCACCACCACCACCACCACCAGCAGCAGCAGCAGTACCTTTCAAATCCTTCATCCCAACACACTTTCACTCCTTCACTCCTTCACTATCCCTTCTGCAAGAGTTCCCTCACACCCCCTATCCTCTCACTCACACTCTCCCGCGCTCTCCCACGCTCTCCTTAACTTGACTCGTGCTTTTCCTCTTGAAACTACGGTGTAATTGACTGAAAAAGTGATGTTGAGAGGAGGAGGAGGAGGAGGAGGAGGAGGAGGAGGAGGAGGAGGAGGAGGATGGAGGGAGAGAAAAGAACGAAGGACAAGAAGGATTAAGAGGGGAAAGAGAGAATGTAAGGAGAGGAGGAAGGAAAGGAGGAGGAGGAAAGGAGGATGAGGACAAGAAAGGAAGGAGAGAAGGAAGGAAAGAAGTAAAGGAGTGAGAGAGGAAAGAACTAAGGAAGGAAGGAGGAAGACGAGGACGAGAAGGAAGGAAGGAAGGAAGGAAGAAAGGAAGAAAGGAAGAGAGAAAGAGAGGGAGAGCTTAAGACGAAGGAAAGAAAAAGAAATGAGAAAGGAAGATGGAGAAAGAGGAAAGAAGGAAAAGAGAAGGAAAAAAGAGAAGGGTTATGAGGGAAGGAGAATGTAGGAAGGGAAGAAGGAGAGGAAGGAGGTGAAGGAGAAGAGGAAATGGAGAAGAGAAATGTATACGAGACGGAAAGAAAGTAAGGAGAGAGAAGAGAAATTAAGAAAGCGAGGAGGGAAGGCGATAGAAGAATAAAGCAGAGAAACGAAGAAAAACGAAGAAAATGTGAGAAAACTGAAGGGAAAAAGAAGGAGAAATAACTACGAGAGGGAGAAGAGAGAGAGAGAATAGAATAAACAAGTAAATGAAGGAAAGAATAGTAAAGAACAGAAGAAAAAGAGAATTGAGGAAAGAAAATGAAAAAAAACAAGAAGAAATAAAAAAAAGAAGAAAATGAAAGAAAACTAAAAATATATTTGGAGAAAAAGAAAAATAATAAAAAGAAAATAGGAAAGAGAGAGAGAGAGAGAGAGAGAGAGAGAGAGAGAGAGAGAGAGAGAGAGAGAGAGAGAGAGAGAGAGAGAGAGGTGAAAGTAAGAAAAAAAACAAGAAGAGAAAAAGGAAAACACTAAAAAACAAAAGAAAATAAAGAAAAAAGAAAATAGGAAGAAAAAACACAGAAGGAAGGTGAGAAGAAAAGGAGGGAATAAATTAAAGTAGAAGGTAATTAGGAAGGGGAAGAGAGGGAGAGGGAGAGGAAGAGGGAGAGGGAGAGGGAGAGGGAGAGGAAGGAGAGAGAGGGAGAGGGAGAATAATGAGAGGGGGAGGGAAATAATGGTGACAGGGACGGAGAGGGAGAGAAAGAAAGGGAGAGAATTAAAAGAGAAAGAATGAAAAGAGAGAGAATGAAAAGGGAGAGAAAAAAGGAGAGAGAAAAACACGAGAAGAGAGAGAGAGAAGAGAGAGAGAGAGAGAGAGAGAGAGAGAGAGAGAGAGAGAGAGAGAGAGAGAGAGAGAGAGTTCAAACACCTCCAGAAAGAAAGAGAGAGAGAGAGAGAGAGAGAGAGAGAGAGAGAGAGAGAATTAGGTCGTTCTGTGTTCACCTGTTCTCCTCACGCTCTCCCTCCCACCCTCACCCTCTCTCTCTCTCTCTCTCTCTCTCTCTCTCTCTCTCTAGGTTAGCAAGTAATAACACTCGACTTAATTAGAAGAAAAAACTCGACTCTACCTGTTCTTCTTCCGTTTCCTCTCCTCCTTCCTTCCTTCCTTTCTTCTTTCCTTCCTTCCTTCCTTCCTTCCTTCCTTCCTTCCTTCCTTCCTTCCTCTTCACTTCCATTATTTTTTTCCTTCGGTTCTCGCCTTCCATTTCCTTCTTGTCTTCCTCCGTTTTCTCTTTCTCTCCTTCATCTTCCTTCTTTCTCTTCTCTTCACTTTTCTCATTTTCTTTTCTCTTTTTTCCTTCCTTTTCATCTTCTTGTTTCCTCTTTTTTCCCTTTTTTTCTTTCATTACTTTTTTTCTGTTTCTTCCTGTTCCTCCTTTACTCCTTTGTCTGTTCCCTCCCTTCATCTTCTCTCATTAGTTTGTTTCTCCTACTCCCTCTTCCTCTTCTGTCTCCTTTTCTTCCTTTTCTCTTCTTCCCCTCTTCCTTACCTCTTCCTTTCTATCCTTTCCTCTTTTCCCTCCTCTGCCATCCACACAAAAGCCCCGCCCTGCTCTTCCCTTTCCATCCCTCCCCCCCATCTCTCTCTCTCTCTCTCTCTCTCTCTCTCTCTCTCTCTCTCTCTCTCTCTCTCTCTCTCATAATGTAGAGTAGCGGGGGTGTATCCATCACGCTTGTAAGATAATGACCTGTACGTGTTTACTACTGGTAGAGGGTTCGGCGTACTCTTAAAACACACACACACACACACACACACACACACACACACACACACACACACACACACACACACACACACACACACGTACATATGTAGGTGTTTTATGTGTACGTATTTTGTGGCACGAATATGTGTTGGTATATTTCTTATCTTGTAATGGAAAGGTAACGTAATGTGTGTGTGTGTGTGTGTGTGTGTGTGTGTGTGTGTGTGTGTGTGTGTGTGTGTGTGTGTGTGTGTGTGTGTGTGTGTGTGTAGATGGGTGGGTGGGTGGGTGGGTGTGTGTCCATTACGTGCGTGCATCTATGTAAGTGCAGGAAACTCCCTTCATTATCTAGCAGTGAAAAACAGCGGCACTTTTTCAAGGTATAAATTAACACACTAATGAAATACACTCAAGGTGAATATACAAAATAAACATCGTCCAACCAAGAGCAGGAAACTCCGGCCATTACCTTGTACTGCAAAAATTAGCGTACTTTTCCCGGGATATAAATGAGCGAACTAACGAGAAACACTTTGGGGAAATGTACACGAAATTAACCTTTAACATTTTAGCGTCAACGTTATATACCCGGCACTACTGAACGCTTTATTCTCTGACAGGGAGTATTTTTAAATCACAAAGATCATTATTAAGGTTCTCCATTCCTCTCCTTAATCGCTTCAATACTGAGGCACATTAGGGCCTATGGAGGTCACAAGATTAATGGCCGCTGTCTTTACTATTCTAATCTCCCACATGAGTTTCTGAAGCTGTATAAAATCGCCAAATACTAACCAGAATGAAAATGGAAACGCGTCATGGTACTTAACCCCTTCAGTACTGGGACACAATTTTGTCTTAGAGATTTGTATACAATTAGACCATCTTATTAACATTAGGAAGGATCTATGGAGGTCAGAAGATTAAAAGCCACAATCATTACTACTTTAATCCCCCACATAAGTCTCTGAAGCTGTATAAAGTTACCAAATAGACAATAAAATGAATATGGAAACGTGTCATGGTATTTAAAGGGTTAAACGTGGTACTTTTTCGTAATTCTAAAAAAAATGTCCTTGTTTCTTCGTTTTCGTTTTTTATCCCTTCCCTTCTCTACAATGTTCATTCTTCCGTGTCTTTTTACTTTCTTTCACTCCCATTTTCTACTTTCAATCTCTCCCTTCTTCGTTTCCATTCCCTCCTGATATGATTAATCAAGTTACGAATGACTGTTTTCAAATTATTACTTCTCACAGTGAATATTTTTAAAGATTCAAGTTTCTAAAGGTTCTGCATGTCTCTTCCTACACGTGGCATTTCTCTCGCAAAATTTTCAAAAGCCACAGATATGGTTGAAGTTATGAATGTTTTTTTGCAGGATGTTCTCGAAGATCATATTATTTTTCAACCCTATATCTCTCAGTGAATGTTTTTAAAGGTTCACGTTTCTAAAGGTTCTCACTGAGTCTTCCTACACGTGGTATTTCTCTCGTAAAATTTTCAAAAGCCACAGATATGGTTAGTCAAATTAAGAATGGGAGTTTTGCATGAAGTTCTCCAAGACTTTCATACTTAAGGCGCTTCAACTCTATTCTCTTCAGTGAATGTTTTTAAAGGTTCAAATTTCAAAAAGCTTTCTCAATGGCTCCTCTTAAACGTAGTATTTTTCTCGTAAAACTTTCAAAAGCCACAGATAAGATTATCCACCTTATGAATGGGCGACGATATTTTCTTAAGACACTAATTCACACCAATCCTTCACAGTGAATGTTTTTAATGGCCACACGGATCATTACTCAGATTTTCTATGGCTTTAATACACTTTACTCTCTCATAAGACCCAAAGACATGTTGAGCCAAATTCTCCATGTCTCTTATGCATAACTTCCATATATTAACAATGCACAACAGTAAAGTGACACTACAATATTTTTAAACCACCAAATATCCTGTCTGTCTCTATCTGTCCATACGTCTACTAGTCATCCATTTATCTGTATAGCTATTTATCAATCAATCTATACCTTTATCTATTTTTTTCTTTGGGTGTATTTTTATTCTCTCTCTCTCTCTCTCTCTCTCTCTCTCTCTCTCTCTCTCTCTCTCTAGCCGTAAAGTGCTCAAAAGTACGAACTAAGAGCTTCAAATCATCGTTGTGTATTCTGTGCCAAAAATTCCGTTCAGATTTCCGTAACGTGAAATTGATGTAGGAATGAAAACGTGAGTCGAGGCATTGAACACCTGGACACCTGGCGGCACGTGATCTGGCGTCGGGTTTGGGAAATAGTTTAGTCTCTCCTGGGCACTCATCTGTCAGTGTCGCGGTGGTAAAGACGGGGCTTGTAATGGGAAGACGATGGTACTTGTGTTCGTGTGTGTGTGTGGGGGGGTGTTGGGGTTAGGTGGGAAGGCAGGGTATCTCTTTCTCTTTCTCTTTCTCTTTCTCGTTCTCGTTCCTTTTCTCTCCCTCTGATTCTCGGTTTTCGCTCGTGTTTTTTTCTTTTTTCGTTTTTTTTTTTATGTTCCTCGTGTTTCTCGTTAATCTTTCGTTCCTGTGGAGTCTGTACGCCACACACACACACACACACACACACACACACACACACACACACACACACACACACACACACACACACTTCGATTCCCCAGTTCACCGGTATCATCACTACTATTACTCTCCTCCTACCCTCCCCCCATCCCCTCCTCCTCCTCCACCACCACCACCACCACCACCACCACCACCACCGTCAGTGAGTCCACATTTTACACGCTCCACTTACATTCCACAAATTAACGTTACTCTAAATGAAGCGTTCCCTTGTGTTGTTTAGTTTCACCACCACCACTACCACCACCACCACCACCACCACCACCACCACCACCCTGTATTCACAAACGCGTCCGCCACAGTAAACAATGCACTCCCACGCACCACAACACGCTCTCCACCACACCACCACACAACACGTCCACCACACTGCTATTTATTTATGCTCCTATTTGCTAACTGGGCGGCAACATAATGCTAAACTTTGATGGTGTGTTTGTGTGGGTTTTGTAATATTAATTTGTTTTGTTCATTCATTATCCTTTATTCGTTTATTTTTTTTTTCTTTATCTATCTTTTTTTTTAATGAGTGTTCAATTTTTGGGGGAATACATTTTGGTGACGTGATTCTATTTGGGTTTGTGTATCAATGTTCAGGTTTTGTGTATCTGTTCATTTATTTTCATGAGGATTTTTTGCTGCTTTCTTTTTTCTTTTCTTTTTTTTGTCTATTGAGTTTTTTTTTTCATCTATTCATTTCCCGGTATTCACACGAAGATTTTTTTTTTTTAATCTATTTAGTTTTTTTCATCTATTAATTTCCCGGGAAGAATTTTTGCTTTTTTTATCTATTTAGTTGTTTATTTCCACCTCTTCATTTCCCGGTACTCATTTTTGATGAAGGGTTGTGTTTGGATCGTAATTAAATGGTGATGTGATTCTATTCAGATTAACATATTAATATTTTTCATTACTTTTTTTTCTGTCATATTAATCAACTTTCATATGCTATAGTCTCTTTTTTTTTCCTTTTTTTATATTCATCTTTTTTTAATTATTTTTCCAATCATATTAATTCATTTTATATTGGATAGTCTCTTTTTTCTTTGTATTTACTCATTTCTAGTATATTCATCTTTTTCATTACTTTTTCAGTCATATTAATTAATTTTCATAGGGTCATTCTCTCTCTCTCTCTCTCTCTCTCTCTCTCTCTCTCTCTCTCTCTCTCTCTCTCTCTCTCTCTCTCTTTTTTACTTTTTACTTTTTTTGGTGGACATATTCATCTTTTTAATATTTTTCCAGTTATATTAATTAATTTTCTTTATATGGGCAGTCTTTCTCTTTTTTCTTTTTTAATTTATCTTTTTCCTTACTTTTTTTCACTCGTATTAATTCATTTTCATATAGGATAGTCTCTTATTTTTCCTTTTTATTCACTCATTACTAGTATATTCATCTATTTTTATTATTTTTCAGTCATATTAATTCTTTTTTCATATTGGTAATCTCTTTTTTTTCTTTTTGATTTGCTCACTACTAGCATATTCATCTTTTTTTTACTATTTTTCAGCCTTATTTAATTTTTTCATATGGTTAGTCTTTCTTTTCCTCTTTTTTTTACTCATTATTTTGTTTTTGGGTTGGCATATTCATCTTTTTTTAATCATTTTTCCAGTCATATTAATTTTTTTTCATATGGGCACTTTTTTTTTATTTATCTTTTCACTACTTTTTTTTCAGTCATATTAATTAATTTTCATATGGGATAGTCTCTATTTTTTTTCTTTTTTATTTACTCATTACTAAAATTTTCTTCCCGTAATCATTATCTTTTTTTTTTTAACGTTTGAGTGAAAAAATAGATTACGATGCGCTTTTTTTTTAACGTTTATTAGAGGAAAAATATCTTACAATGTGTTTTCTGCTGTGCTCCATATACTCTACTTAACTTTTCTTTCATATATTTCAACACCTATTCATTTATTTTCACAAGGGCAGTTTGCTTTTCACCTAATCTTTCTTGCCAATTTTTTTTTTTTTTTTACGTTTATTAGAGGAAAAATACCTTACAATGTGTTTTCGCTGTGCTCCATATACTCTACTTAACTTTCCTTTCATATATATCAACACCTATTCATTTATTTTCACAAGGGCAGTTTGCTTTTCACCTAATCTTCCTTGCCTATTTTTTTTTTTTTACGTTTATTAGAGGAAAAATATCTTACAATGTGTTTTCGCTGTGCTCCATATACTCTACTTAACTTTCCTTTCATATATTTCACCACCTATTCATTTATTTTCACAAGGGCAGTTTGCTTTTCACGTTCACGGAGGGAAAATATGCAATGGCCGCGAGAATTGTTTTGTCCGGGGTCAATATAATAACTTTTTATGGCCGCTGTTATTCACAAAGGACGTTTTGTTTTCACGCTCATACACAAAAATACTTAATATACATGAAGTGATTCTATATGGGGTGTGTATGTTCATGTGTTTATTATTGGCGTTTTGACTGTTATTGGTGTTACTAATGGCTGATACTAATCCCCTCTCTCTCTCTCTCTCTCTCTCTCTCTGGTAAATACAGTGCAAGGGAAACAAACTTTGGAGCAGACATAGGAAGGAGCAACATTTAGATCGTCTCTCTCTCTCTCTCTCTCTCTCTCTCTCTCTCTCTCTCTCTCTCTCTCTCTCTCTCTCTCTCTCTCTCTCTCTCTCTCTCTCTCTCTCTCTCTCTCAGCCACACGTATCTTAAAGGCTTATATTATTTTTCTGTTTTAGCGGTAAATATTTTGTGTGGTTATTTTTTTTTTCCACAGCAGTCGTGTTTTGTTGCGTCTCAACTTTGTGTTCAGCTGGTGTGGTGTTTAAAAATGTGTGCGAAATATTATTGTTGCGCTTTCATTATTTTGCACGCCTTGTACGAGTTTCATTGTTTTATTTATTCTACTATTATTTTTTTTTTATACTATGTGGGCGTTTCACGGGAATTTATGGGTTAAAGGGGATATTTTTTGTGGTACCTCCTATCTCAAAGCCCACCCGCTAGGATACCGTTGCCCTGAGTGAAGACGCCCAACCTACACTCGGGCCCTGGACAGGATTCGAACCCGTGCGCTTGGAGACCACTCGGACCCCAAAGCACGCATGGTTCCACTGTACCACGGCGGCTTTCTTGGTCACATTTATGTAAAGAAGAGGTGCTGTTACTGGTGCTGTTGTTATTACTGTTATCATCATCATCATTATCGTCGTTATTATTATCACCATCGTTATTACATCCCTAGCAAGGACTGTAGTAAGCTGTAATACTCACCACCACCACGAACAACAACAACAACAACAACAACAACAACAACAACACTCCCCTTAAAAAGAAAAGAAAACAATACTTCAGAATCTATTATATACAATTCCATGTAATATTCCTCTCAATTTTACCTTACTACAACTATTACCACCACCACCACCACCACCACCACCACCACCACCCGCTACAGCAAACTCACAAAGCACCATCTATAACTCTACAAATTATTCCTCCACACTCATCCTAACACTAAATTAAACTAGACAGACTTCCTTCCCCTTCCTACTCTTGAGACTCGGCCTGTTGGTTGGGGGGTGGGTGGCGAGAAGAGGAAGAGGAGAGGAAGAGGAAGAGGAAGAGGAAGAGGAGAGGAAGACACTGGCAGACAAACAATGAAGGAGGACTAGATAGCGTGAAATGAGCAATGAATAACAAACAACCACTGAGGGAGGAGAGTTATGGGGAACAGCGATATTTACTTCCAAGAACGCGACAAAGAGGAAGGGATTACATTTTCTTTAAAGGGAGAAGGAAATGACAGAGAAGAGAGAGTTAACAATGTAATAAGAGAGACGGATGGAATGCTGAGGGAACGTGTGTGTGTGTGTGTGTGTGTGTGTGTGTGTGTGTGTGTGTGTGTGTGTGTGTGTGTGTGTGTGTGTGTGTGTGTGTGTGTGTGTGTGTGTGTGTGTGTGTGTGTGTGTGTGCGTGTGCGTGTGCGTGCTGTTGAGGTGCTGGTAACAGGTAGGCACGTCTCATTTGTACAGGTAATGACAGGAACACATAACAAAGAGGAACACTTAAAGGCGAGTGAGCAATCTGTCATCCACCACACACGCTTCCCTGTGTCACGTGTCGCCAGGAGGTGTCACTCACGGCTCAGGTACATGGGTTGGGTACACTCGGTAATCAGGTTAGTGGTGAGTCAATAGGGAGCTTTAGAAGGTTAGATATTCAATGGTAAGGCTGATTAATGTAAGTCTTGTATGTAGGGAATTCTTTCATAGAGGGACTAACACGTGCACATCTCACAGCTCAAGGATTTCTTATTTTTTGTTTTGTTTTTCTTATTTTATGTTTTCTTATTTTGCTTTTTTTTATATTTTAATGTTCTCTTATTTTCATCCGTGTGTTTTGATGTTCTCTTATCTTCATCCGTGTGTTTTGATGTTCTCTTTATCTTCCTACGTGTTTTTATTAATGTTCTAAAGGTACATGAATAAGTGAAATGAGTAACGGTGTTGAATAAAT
>NC_059275.1:2492338-2504838 GCF_017591435.1 Portunus trituberculatus
TTTCAGGAACAACGGCAGCGATAACTGTTTTTCCCCTTCCTTCGCTCTGTGTGTGTTTGTGTGCGTCGGTGAGGCGGACAGGCTTCCACACACACACACACACACACACACACACACACACACACACACACACACACACACACACACACACACACACACACACATTGTCAGGCTCACTCGCTTTGAAATATTCTGCCCTCGATTTTTCCCCTTCGCGACCAACACAAGTGGGTCCCAAGTCCTTATTCAGTTCCCCCTCCCTCGCGGTGCTCGCCCTTTGAACCTGCTGGCCGCGCACTGCATTCACCGCCCCCCACGCGCCCCTGACACATGTGAGAGGCGCTGCTACACTCCGCACTTCCTTACACGTCCTTACAAGTTTTGATGATCTGTGCAGTGTTTATTTTATTTATTTATTTATTTTTTTTAAGGAAGTGGAAGGTAAATGTATGCTGGTATTATTATTAGTTTTTATTGTGTGTGTTTTCTCCATTAATGCGATACTGCTTCTATAACACGTGTCCTGTAATTTCTAAGCTTCCAGTGTGTTATTTCTTAGTTTTAGTATGTTCTGTTTAGGGAAATAACGAAAAATGTGGATCTTAGTAGAGATAAAGTGTAGTGTTCTTATTTTTTCCTTGTTATTGTTGTTATTTTTCCTTTATTACATATGCTGCCTATACATAAACACACTTTCCCTCAGTCCATACCGCAGTGCGCAGCTTGGCCCCTTGGCACCCGCACCGCCGCCTCCCTGCTGCGCCTCGGGGTGATAACGAGGGGCGTTCCTTCTCTCTACTTCCTATAATTCTCGCTAACGACGTCTGCCGGAGCGCTGAAGACCCCGCCATAAGCACTGGCATTAAGACATTCCTGCGGGCGACACTGCCATGAATACCAACCTCCTTAGCGAGACAGGCAGCCATCCGCGTCAACACCAGTCCCCTCCAGACATCGCTCCTGACCTCCCGCGCACGCACACACGCACGCAAGGTAACACAAAGAAAGAAAAATGTGAGTCGATATTTTATTTTTATTTTTTTTTTTATTCTTTATTTTGTTTTCTAAGATTGAGAAACCAATATGTAGTAGAAAGAGAGGTGATAGATAATGTTACAAGTTGATGTCTCTGATGGTGAGTTATGTGTGTAATGGAGATAGGATAGTAAAGGCGAAGGCTCCTCCCCACCCATACAAACTAGTTACATATGCACACACACACACACACACACACACACACACACACACACACACGGGAGCAAAATAAATAAGAAACTAGTCAATTTGTCATATTTTTTGCTCCTGAAACTGAGAAATCAATGAAAAGCAAGAGAAAAGAAAAATAAACTTGACTTGTGTTCTTATATTTGCAGTTTGTTGTTCCTTAAGAGGGTGTTGTTGTTGTTGATGATGATGATGATGATGATGATGATGATGATGATGATGATGATGTTGCTGTTGTCACTGTTGTTGTTGTTGCTGAGGTGAGCTTTGTAAACTGCGGACACTACGATATAGGAAGACAAAAGTGAGAGTGGAAAGCCTAGAGTCACCCATCCAGTCACCCACCCACTCACCCAATCACCCATCCAGTCACCCATCCAGTCATTCATCCAGTCACCCATCCATTCACCCACCCAGTCACCCATCCAGTCACCCATCCAGTCACCCATCCAGTCATTCATCCAGTCACCCACCCACTCACCCACCCAGTCACCCATCCAGTCACCCATCCAGTCACCCACCCACTCACCCATCCTGTCACCCATCCAGTCACCCATCCAGTCACCCACCCACTCACCCCCCCACACACTCAGTCAACCACTCATAAGACACCCAACTTCACCAAGCCAGTCACACCTTCAGTCTCTCTCACTCTCACCACTCACCCCGCCAGCCGTCACTCATGCCCCCAGCCGCTCACCACCACCTCCTCACCCCACTAATCCTCTCCCCACCCCGTCTCTATCCCACCAATCCTCGTCGCACCCCCTCCCCACCCCAGCAAGGCTCTAAGGTTCACGCATTAACGGGCAACTTGGCATAAAACGCTCTCATCAGTGCCACCGAGCGTGTCAGGTGTTGCGAGGCTCAGTGGGAGGAGGAGGAGGAGGAGGAGGAGGAGGAGGAGGAGGAGGAGGAGGAGGAGGACGCCCGCACACCTGACATCTAAGTACGTGTGCGTGGCTTACTCATCAGAATACACACACACACACACACACACACACACACACACACACACACACACACACACACACACACACACACACACACACACACACACACACACACACACACACACACACACACACACACACACACACACACACACACACACACAGAGAGAGAGAGAGAGAGAGAGAGAGAGAGAGAGAGAGAGAGAGAGAGAGAGAGAGAGAGAGAGAGAGAGAGAGAGAGAGATAAACAAATAAACCAGGTATACATCCCTTAAACACACAGTAAACACACAGTAAACACACAGGTAAACACAAACAGTATACAGGTGAGTTAGGCCAGGTAGACACGCCCCTAAGAGGACTCAACACTCAAGGGGTGAATACAAAAGCCCTTCCAACTCCCTACGTATCTTAAACAAACACCCCAAGAGCCCTGTGTAGTTTCTCCCTGGCACCCTTACGCCCTTAATGTTCCCTTTAGACCTTAAGTACAGTTCTCCTCCCCTCGTGGCGCGTTGTAACCGCTCTATGTGCATCTATAAACATACTCCAACACCTGCAATGCCTCCGCTCTCTTTCTCTCTTTCTTTCTACACTCTCCTCACGTACTTTATGTTTTTCTTCTTTCTTATTCAGTGCTTGAGTTTATTTCCATTTTTTTTTTCATTTTCGTTTGGAATTTTTCAGCTATTTTTTTATCTTTTTCTTTTCTTTTTTTTCATCCAGTTCCTCGGCTCATTCCTTGCCTCTCTTGTTTTATTCCTTCTAGTTTTTCAGTTAATTTCTACTTTCCTCTTTTCTCCTCCAGCTCTTCAGATTACTCCTAAATTCTCTTTTTTTTTTTTTTTTTGCTCAACTCCTGTCTATCTCTAAATTCTAATCTCACTTTTAAATTCCCTCACGTCTCCAATCCCTCAACTCACTCCTAACCTCACGTATTTCCACCGCCAATCTCTTATAACTCACTCCGCCAGCCCTTTCCTACCAGCTCTCTTCAACCACCAGCGCCACCACAAGCCCCCAGTCTGCCCTCCCTTGCCTTTCCTCAGTCGGTGTCATGCTACCCTCAAACCCTCATCACCGCCGCCGCCGCCTCACCTGCTCCCCTGCACACCTCCACCTGCAATTTGCCGCACATTTGGCGCTAAGTGTGTATGCATATCACACCTGAGCAATATATAAGACGGTGTTATTGGGTTATTACTGCTGTGTTTGTGTGGTTAGGTGTTTTTACTGTTTTTATTATTTTTTCAGTATATTCCCCCTCGCTGCCGACGCAATATCTGGAAACAAAAAGGTCCACTCCCTTCTCTCCCTCCGTCCGTTGAATAAACAATGGAAAGAGTGTAATCAAAACCTCGCACGTTTTCTTTTTAATTATACAAACAGTTGCGGGTCAGCTCATGAGCACTGAGGGGGAGGCTGCGCTTAATAGCAACACAGACGGGGCAAGGCAGGGTAGGGTAGGGTAGGGTAGAGTAGGGCAGGGTAGGGCAGGGCAGGGCAGGGCAGGACAAGACAGGACAGGATAGGACAGGGCAGGGCAGGGCAGGGCAGGGCAGGGGAGGGCAAGACAAGGCAAGACAAGGCAAGGGAAGGCAAGGCAAGGCAAGGCAGGGTAGGATAGGATAGGATAGGATAGGGTAGGATAGGGTAGGGTAGGATAGGGTAAGATAGGGTAGGACAAGCCAGGACAATGGAAGGAAAAGCTAAGTGACGCAGGGAAAAAGTAAAAGCAAGGCAGTGCAAGGGAAAGCGAGGTGAGGCAACAAAGGGCAAGATAAAGCAAGGTAAGATCAGATAAAGGAAGGAAAGCTAAGATAGGGTATGGCAGAGCAGTAGAAGCGAGGCATGGCAAAGTAAGGAAGGGCAGTGGAAGGGAACGTAAGGTGAAGCGAAGTAAAGCAAGGCAAGACAGCGGAAAAGGGAGCAAAGTGACGAAAAGTAAGGCAAGGAAAGGCAGAACAGTGGAAGGGAGAGCGAAGCAAGACAAGGTAAGGTAAGGTAAAGGAAGGGAGAGAGTGAATGTGAGGCAAGTTAAGGTAAGGTAAAGGAGAGAGAGAGAGAGAGAGAGAGAGAGAGAGAGAGAGAGAGAGAGAGAGAGAGAGAGAGAGAGAGTGAGGTAAGGTAAGGCAGTGGAAGGAAAGAGCGAGGTGAGACAAGGTAAGGTAAGACAGTGGAAGGGAGAGTGAAGTGAAGCAAGGAAGGGCAAGGCAAGACAAGGCAATTCTCTACAGAGCTCGTGTTCTTAATCTCTTTCTTCCCTCGCCAGGAGTGTTTTCCGGGGCAATACAAGTGGCGGGTCGTTTTCTTATGAATTTTTTTACTTTTGATGATACAAAACCACTTAAACTACCAATAGGATCATAAAAACCCTTGAAAACCCAAAGTATTTTCCACTAGAACTTGTTAACACACTTAAGAATTCATAAAAAACCCAACTAGGACCTGCAAACACTGAAAACACTAGATAAACCTACCAAAACACTTGAAAACACTAGGCAAACCTACCAGAACACTTGAGAACACCACATAACTTCCACAAGAACTCATCAACGCACTAGAAACCCTCGAAACACCTCCAAAATATACTAAAACTGACTCACCTCCAGCAAGCAACTTCCCTTAAACAAGACACAGTTAGAATTAAGAGACACAACCACAAAAATACTAAGAAATACGAACTCCAGCACCTTGAGTTTTATGATCCTCCTCCATTACACCTCTCCAAATGCTCCTAACACTATCCATCGTGTCTTGAGGGGGCCAGGGTGTGGGTGGGGAGCGTAGACCAGCACAATCCCTGTTAAATTATAAAATCGATGAATGCCCCCACAGACACGTCAGTTCTTGGTGGTAAAAGCCCCTCAAACAAAGACGAACGAGGCACACGTGAATAAAAATGGAAATATTGATGGCAGCTTCGGTAAATTAGGGTGTGTGTGTCGGGGGGAAGGAAAAACAAGCCGAGGTTCATTAGTGTGGTGATTCTGTCCCATCCTCCCCCTCCTACGTTCTCCCGGTGGACACACACACACGCACACATACACGAGAGAGAGAGAGAGAGAGAGAGAGAGAGAGAGAGAGAGAGAGAGAGAGAGAGAGAGAGAGAGAGAGAGAGAGAGAGAGAGAGAGAGAGAGAGAGAGAGAGAGAGAGAGAGAGAGAGAGAGAGAGAGAGAGAGAGAGAGAGAGAGAGAGAGAGAGAGAGAGAGAGAGAGAGAGAGAGAGAGAGAGAGAGAGAGAGAGAGAGAGAGAGAGAGAGAGAGAGAGAGAGAGAGAGAGAGAGAGAGAGAGAGAGAGAGAGAGAGAGAGAGAGAGAGAGAGAGAGAGAGAGAGAGAGAGAGAGAGAGAGAGAGAGAGAGAGAGAGAGAGAGAGAGAGAGAGAGAGAGAGAGAGAGAGAGAGAGAGAGAGAGAGAGAGAGAGAGAGAGAGAGAGAGAGAGAGAGAGAGAGAGAGAGAGAGAGAGAGAGAGAGAGAGAGAGAGAGAGAGAGAGAGAGAGAGAGAGAGAGAGAGAGAGAGAGAGAGAGAGAGAGAGAGAGAGAGAGAGAGAGAGAGAGAGAGAGAGAGAGAGAGAGAGAGAGAGAGAGAGAGAGAGAGAGAGAGAGAGAGAGAGAGAGAGAGAGAGAGAGAGAGAGAGAGAGAGAGAGAGAGAGAGAGAGAGAGAGAGAGAGAGAGAGAGAGAGAGAGAGAGAGAGAGAGAGAGAGAGAGAGAGAGAGAGAGAGAGAGAGAGAGAGAGAGAGAGAGAGAGAGAGAGAGAGAGAGAGAGAGAGAGAGAGAGAGAGAGAGAGAGAGAGAGAGAGAGAGAGAGAGAGAGAGAGAGAGAGAGAGAGAGAGAGAGAGAGAGAGAGAGAGAGAGAGAGAGAACCAAAAACTGAAAACTAGGACACACACACACACACACACACACACACACACGCACACACACACACACACGAAGCACCGGGAGACCCACCCACCCACACAAAGAATCCCACAGACACAGACGTATAAAAAAGAAAGATAGAGACTGAAATAAAAAAAAGAGAAGAGGAGAGAAAAAAAAAGACAAGACGGAGCCAAGGACGGAACCAGACAGAAACTAGAGCCACCACCATCACCACCACCACCACCATCACCACCACCATCACTACCACCACCACCACCACCACCACCATCACCACCACCATCACTACCACCACCACCACCACCACCATCACCACACAAGGGCAGTAAACATTGAACTATAATTAAAAACACCCTTACTTTTGATGGAACATGTCCCTACAGCAACTCTTTCTTCTCTTTCTCCTGTCTTCTTCTTCTTCTTCTTCTTCTTCTTCTTCTTCTTCTTCTTCTTCTTCTTCTTCTTCTTCTTCTTCTTCTTCTTCCTCTTCCTCCTCCTCCTCCTCCTCCTCCTCCTCTTCTTCTTATTTCTCATCATCCTCTTTGTCTTCCTCAATTTTTTACTTCCTCCTCATCTTCTTATCTTCTCCTTTTTTTCTTCTTATTGTTCTTGTTCTTGTTCTTGTTCATCCTCCTCCTCCTCCTCCTCCTCCTCCTCCTCCTCCTCCTCCTCCAGTTATGACAATTACGCCGAAACAAATCCACAAAAGTAGGCTCGTTTTCCCGCGACACTCCACCCTCACCACGGAGTTTTCAAGGGTTAGTGGTCATCAGGAGGCCGGCGAGCCCCCCCCCCATACCCTCCCTATCCACCCCCCTCACGCCTCACTAGGGTCTTAGGGGTCTTGGATGGGGTGGGGAAGGGCAGGAAGGGGCGTGCGCGGCGGCCAAACGGTTCCCGGAGGAGCGGCAACATTATCTGTGTTCTGCCAGAATACATCCATATCGACGAGGCTTAATGGTCCACCCCGCGCCAATAGACCATATTCTGAAACACTTCTGCGCCTCACCTCAGTTCACCTCACCTCAGCTCACCTCAGCTCATCTCAACTGCCGAGACTAAGACTGTGGTGGGTCAAGTGTCACGAATTTGAATCCCTCGTTGAAGTGACCTGAGTGTTAATCTGAGTGACTCTTCCTGTTTAGTGATATCAGGGGTCTTAATCCCAGTGTTTTGACGACTCTAGTGACATCGGAGTGCTAATAACCAGTGTTATTATGGTTCTAGTGACATCAGTGGTCTTAATTCCAGCGTTTTTTTCCGGTTCTAGTGATATCGGAGTGTTAATCTAAATATTATTGCACTTCTAGTGACATCAAACTTTTAAGATCAGTGTTATTACGGTTCTAGTTACATCAGTTTCGTGTTTTTAGGGTTCCAGTGACATCAGAGTGTTAAATTCAGTGTTATGACGGTTCTAGTGACATCAGTGTTAATTTCAGTGTTATGGCGGTTCTAGTGACATCTGAGTTTTAATGAGTTTTTTATCCGGTTCAAGTGATATCAGATCTTTAATTTCAGTGTCTTTACGGTTCTAGTGACATCTGAGTCTCAATTTGAGTGGGGAGTTTTTACGGTTCTAGTGACAGATTAACAAGATCTCTACATTATCAACAGGATAAACACTCTTAAGAACCTGGTTTCTTATCTCTTAAGATTGGAAAATAGTCGTAGTGAAGTGACTGGTTTCTAAGGACGTCTGTTTGGTTGCAGACATGAATTGATAAGATTTCTATGTTATCAAAAGAACAAACACCGTATTGAGAACCTGGTTAGTCATCTCGGTGGCTTTGGAAAACAGTCAGGTGAAGTTATTTGGTTTTCATATACGAGTTTTCACAGTTCTAATAAGAGATTGAGAAGATTTACACATTACCGATATGACAAACACTCTTGAAAAGCTGGCTGATAGTCTCCGTGGCCTTGGAAAATAGTGGTGGTAAAATGACACGGGTCTATATAGGTTTTCATAGCTATAGTAAGAGATTAAAGAGATTCCTACAGGACAAACACCCTTGGAAACCTGGCTAATAATCTCTGTGCCCTTGGGAAAAAGTGGTGAGAGAGTGAAGCGTTTCTGAATACGAGTCAATTCCTGGTGGTCCTGGAGGCAGCACGGACGTGGAGTGGCTCGCGAAACGTCTTTGTTGGAGGCAGACTCACCCATAGCGACCAAACTTTTGCTATTAATCTCCCCGCCCCAAGATCGCGATTAAGACCGGCAGACAAAAGGAAGGAATGGTCACGCGTCTGGCTGGGGACGAAATGAGGCGCTCCATCTCATTCCCAGCGTTCTCTTCGTCCTCCTCCTCCGCACCAGTGTTAGGTTTGCTGGGTTAGGTTAGGTACTGGTCTTCCCCACCGCTACAGAACGCCTCCCTGACTTTGTTGTACCACTGACCTAACCTAACCTAATTGTCGTTCTTGTTGTTGTTGCTGTTTATTCTTTGATGGTGGTGGTGCTGTCGCCGTTGTAGTAGTAGTAGTAGTAGTAGTAGTAGTAGTAGTAGTAGTAGTAGTAGTAGTAGTAGTAGTAGTAGTAGTTGTTGTTGTTGTTGTTGTTGTTGTTGTTGTTGTTGTTGTTGTTGTTGTTGTTGTTGTTGTTGTAGTATTTTTGCTGAACCGAGCCAAACCAACCTAATCTAACCTAACGTAACCTAACCTATCTAACTAATTCAACATAATGCAGTTTAACTTAACCTAACCGCTGTTACTTAACTTAACCAAACCCAAAACTAACTTAACTGAACCCAATCTACCCCAAGGCAAACCTAAGTTAACCCAAACAAACGCAACCCAATGGAACACAACACAACACAACACAACCAAGCCAACCTTAACCAAACTCAATCCAACTCAATTAAACTCAAAGCAAATGTGGTAATTCAATTTAACCTACCCTAACCTAACCTAACCTAATCTAACCTAACCCAACAAAACCAAACCAGACTTAACCCAACTCAATCACACCCAATCAAACTCAAAGCAAATTTAGTAACTCAATTCAACCTAACCTAACTTGACCTAATCTATCCTGACCTGACCTAACCTGACCTAACCTAACCTATCCTGACCTGACCTAACCTATCCTGACCTAACCTAACCTATCCTGACCTGACCTAACCTAACCTGACCTAACCTGACCTAACCTAACCTATCCTGACCTGACCTAACCTATCCTGACCTAACCTAACCTATCCTGACCTGACCTAACCTAACCTGACCTAACCTATCCTGACCTGACCTAACCTAACCTGACCTATCCTAACCTAACCTATCCTGACCTAACCTAACCTATCTTAACCCAAGCCCTGACCATCCCTGGCCTGGTAACACAGTACGTGGGTTTATCTTGGCAAAATTTTTCGCTGTGGTGATCCAGCGAGCAAAACCCAATCTCTCTGATGGCGTGAGCGAGGGAGAAATGACGCTCTCTCTCTCTCTCTCTCTCTCTCTCTCTCTCTCTCTCTCTCTCTCTCTCTCTCTCTCTCTCTCTCTCTGTCTAACTAGTCACCAGATATTTTCACATTCCCAACCTTTTTCTTTATCCCTTCGTTTATTTTATTTGTAGCGGAGCACTGACAGGCTGGGGGAGAGAGAGAGAGAGAGAGAGAGAGAGAGAGAGAGAGAGAGAGAGAGAGAGAGAGAGAGAGAGAGAGAGAGAGAGAGAGTGTGTGTGTGTGTGTGTGTGTGTGTGTGTGTGTGTGTGTGTGTGTGTGTGTGTGTGTGTGTGTGTGTGTGTGTGTGTGTGTGTGTGTGTGTGTGTGTGTGTGTGTGTGTGTGTGTGTGTGTGTGTGTGTGTGTGTTTTAGAGAAAATAAAGAATATTCATTTTAACTGTGCAGTGTTGCGAGCATTGTTAGGTGTGATAGCTCTCTCTCTCTCTCTCTCTCTCTCTCTCTCTCTCTCTCTCTCTCTCTCTCTCTCTCTCTCAGGCTTTGTGCATCTCTCTGCTCGGCTTCCCCTGAGGTATTCCCAGATTCCTCCTCTCCTGCTTCACGGCGCGTCCCTCCCTTAGGAATTCTCTGCTTCCAACACAAGGCAAGCAGGAGGCAAAACTGTGACCTCTAGGAAGAACGTATGGAGAGCTTCGACATTTTTTCCCCTTGAGTTCATTGTGTGTGTGTGTGTGTGTGTGTGTGTGTGTGTGTGTGTGTGTGTGTGTGTGTGTGTGTGTGTGTGTGTGTGTGTGTGTGTGTGTGTGTGTGTGTGTGTGTGTGTGTGTGTGTGTTCTTGGTATTCTTATGGGTGAGGAATGAGTGTGGTGGTGGTGGTGGTGGTGGTGGTGGTGGTAAAAATTGTTGTTCTTGTTGTTGTTGCTGTTTATTCTTGTTGTTAGTGATGTTGTCGCCGTTGTAGTAGTAGTAGTAGTAGTAGTAGTAGTAGTAGTAGCAGTAGATGTTGTTGTTGTTGTTGTTGTTGTTGTTGTTGTTGTTGTTTGCTGTTGTTAATGTTGTCGTGTGCCGTTGCTGTGTTGTTGATGCTGCTGTTCATCTTATTATCGTTATTATTATTGTTGCTGTTGTTTATCTTGCTGTTTTCGTCGTTGTCGTTGTTGTTGTTGTTGTTCATAATGATGATGATGATGATGAAAATGATAAGGTTTTGCTGTTATTGTTGTTGTTGTTGTTGTTGTTGTTGTTGTTGTTGTTGTTGTTGTTGTTGTCGTCGTGTTGTCTTGTTTGCTGATGCTGTTGTTGTTGTTGTTGTTGTTGTTGTTGTTGTTGTTGTTGTTGTTGTTGTTGTTGTTGTTGTTGTTGTTGTTGTTGTTGTCGTCGTGGTTGTCGTAACTCTCTGACTCGCTCATCAACATTAAAGGCGTGTTGACAGATCTTGTTTGTTGATGAGCCTCGTTAGCTGATCACTCGTTTGCCTCGTTAGCTGATCACTTCATGCTCGTGTTTTGCAGCTTTTAATAAACAAATTTAGACTTTTACAGCGCTCAACATCAACAAACCCCAGACTTTCACGGCGCTTATCATATCACATTTTGCTCTTAATTTGTAAAGATATATTTTTTTTTTCCTACAATCAAAACATTTCCTGTATATTTCAAAAGATCATTAACGCATTTCTAAAAGTAAATTGTGTTACTCCCTTTTTTTTATTTTACATTTTTTTTCATTTATTTCACAGCTTTAATTAACACTTTTTTTTAATCTCTCTTCTTCATTTATTCTTCTTTATTTATTTACCATTATTACCTATTTTTTTTATTTTACATTTTTTTTATTTATTTCACAGCATTAATTAACACTTTTTTTAATCTCTCTTCTTTAACCTAATTCATGTTTATTTAAGGACCATTATTACATTTTTTTTTCATATTACATTTTTTTTTTATTTCTTTAACAGCAATTATTAACACTTTTTATTCTCTTCTTTAACCTAATTCATGTTTATTTAAGGACCATTATTACATTTTTTTTTCATTTTACATTTTTTATTTCTTCAGCAGCATTAATGAAGACAACAGAAAGAGAAGTAGAAAATAAAAATAGACAGAAATCCTTGACTGGTTAACCTGACAAAAAGAAAACGCATCTTTCTTTTTCTGAATTTACGAAGACCTTCACAAAATAATGAGAAAAAATGAAGAAAAACAACTAAAAAGCCAAAAAAATAGAAAACAAGAAAAAAAAATGGAAACACTTGTGGCTGATCTCACTGACAAGAAAAAATAGATACAAATGATCCTTTTTATTTCAGTATTTACGAAAGTGGTCACCGAATAATGAGGGAACGTGAACAAGAGAAACAAGAGAAAGAGTAGAAAAGAAAAAATAAATAAAATCCTCAGCTGGTTTACCTGACAAAAAAAAAGAAAACGGACCTTTCTTTTCTGAGTTTACGAAGATGGTCACAAAATAATGAGAAAAAATGAAGATAGACAACAAAAAGCAAAAAAAAAAAAAGATAGAAAAATATAAAACAAGGAAATAAAAGAAACACTTAGCTGGTCTTCCTTACAAAATAAATAAATCAATCAATAAATAAAACACAAACCCTCTTTTTTATCTCTGCATTTATCAAGCCGGTCAAAAAATAATGAGGGAAAGAAAATAACACAAACAATAGAGAGAAATTAAAGAAACAAAAAAAAACTTCAAAAGGAAAATGTTTATATATATTAGCGAATTCCTTGACAAATAATTATTCACTATTTGTCTTCTCAATTCAGAAAAGGCGGTCACCAGATAAAGAGAGGAAGCAAACAAAACAAGGCAAATAAACAAACAATCAAACCGTCACGCCAAAACAAAGCAAACACAAAGGGAATGAAGGAATAAAGAACTCCAGTGTCAGTCCAGAGAGAGAGAGAGAGAGAGAGAGAGAGAGAGAGAGAGAGAGAGAGAGAGAGAGAGAGAGAGAGAGAGAGAGAGAGAGAGAGAGAGAGAGAGAGAGAGAGAGAGAGAGAGAGAGAGAGAGAGAGAGAGA
>NC_059275.1:2509838-2514838 GCF_017591435.1 Portunus trituberculatus
CCCTTACTTTTTCCTTTTTTTTCCTTTTTACATCCTTCGACTTGTCCAAACTTTTCCTTCTATCTTTCTGTGGGTCTTGATTTTTCCCTCTCTCACTTCCTCCCTCTTAATCCTAACCTTCTTTCGCGGTTAATCCAACTCCTCTTCTCCTTCTCCTCTTTATCTCCTCCTTCTTCTTCTCCTCCTCTTCATCCTCCTCCTTCTTCTCTTTCTCCTCTTCCACCACCTCTTTATCCCACTCCTTCAGAAACCTTCCATTGCTCCTCTTGTTCCAGACTCCTCCTCCTCCTCCTCCTCCTCCTCCTCCTCCTCCTCCTCCTCCTCCTCCTCCTCCTCCTCCTCCTCCATCCAGACAGGGAACCGGTGCCAAGGCAGAAGAGAAGCCAGAGAGCAAGAATGGTTTCACTGCTACGCTAAGAACAACAACAAAAAGATTCCAAACCTCTCTCTCTCTCTCTCTCTCTCTCTCTCTCTCTCTCTCTCTCTGTAGGTTCTTTCTTTGATTATGGTTAGTTGTGTAATCTCTCTCTCTCTCTCTCTCTCTCTCTCTCTCTCTCTCTCTCTCTCTCTCTCTCTCTCTCTCTCTCTCTCGTGATTAATATCCTAACGCAGGAATATTCAATCATAACTCGTTACCCCTTCAACGAAAAACACACAATCTCATTCTGTATCCTCCTCCTCCTCCTCCTCCTCCTCCTCCTCCTCCTCCTCCTCTTCGACGCTGAGGTCATCTTCCTTCAATACTCTTCCCGCTCATAAAAAAAATGGTTTGCTTCTTCTTTTCTTTCTTTTTTTATTAGTTTATCATCTCATTTTCATCATCTCCCTTCCTTTTCCCCTCATTCATCCCACTATTGTCATATTTCCTCTTCTTTTTCCATAAATATTGTTAGTTGCTGTACATTTCTCTCTCTCTCTCTCTCTCTCTCTCTCTCTCTCTCTCTCTCTCTCTCTCTCTCTCTCTCTCTCTCTCTCTCTCTCTCTCCATATTTCCTCATCTTTTACATAAATATTGTTAGTTGCTGTACATTTCTTATCTTTGTTTCATTATCACCCTCTCTCTCTCTCTCTCTCTCTCTCTCTCTCTCTCTCTCTCTCTCTCTCTCTCTCTCTCTCTCTCTCTCTCTCTCTCTCTCTCTCTCTCTCTCTCTCCTTCTCTCTCTTTTCTCTTCTTCCTCTTCTTTCCTCTCTTCTCCTCTCTCTCTCTCTCTCTCTCTCTCTCTCTCTCACTCTCTCTCTCTCTCTCTCTCTCTCGTTCTATTTGTCTGACTGTCAGTTTCGTCATCAGTTAGCTTGTCTGTCAGCCTGTCAGGTAAATTAATCAAGTTGTTGTTTTCGCTGTTCTTCTCCTGACCCAAACGCGAGAGGAGGAGGAAGAGGAGGAGGAGAGAAGAGGAGGAGAGAAGAGGAAGGAGAGAAGAAAAGGAGGGAGGAGGAAAATTGTTAAAGAGGTAAAAGGGAAAGAGGAGAGAAGAGGAAGGAGAGAAGAAAAGGAGAAGGAGAGAGAGAGAGAGAGAGAGAGAGAGAGAGAGAGAGAGAGAGAGAGAGAGAGAGAGAGAGAGAGAGAGAGAGAGAGAGAGAGAGAGAGAGAGAGAGAGAGAGAGAGAGAGAGAGAGAGAGAGAGAGAGAGAGAGAGAGAGAGAGAGAGAGAGAGAGAGAGAGAGAGAGAGAGAGGAGGATCGGAGGAGGAGGAGGAGGAGGAGGAGGAGGAGAGAGGAGGAGGAGGAGGAGGAGGAGGAGGAGGAGGAGGAGGAGGAGAAGGAGAAGAAGGAAAAGGAGAAGGAAAAGGAAAAGGAGAAGGAAAAATAAAAGAAAAAGAAAAAGGAAAAGGAGGAAGAGGAGGAGGAGGAAAAGAGCCATGGAAGCGAAGAGGAGGAGGAAAGAGGAAAAAAAGGGAAAAAAAAGAGGGAAAGAAGGTCAGACAAGGAGGAAAGCAGGGAAACGATGAGGTGGTGGTGAAAGGCGAGGAGGGAAACAAGAAGCAACGCGAGGGAGAGAGGGAGAGGGAGAGAGTTGAGAAGGGGAAGGGAGGGAAGAGGTGGAGAATGAGTTAGTGGTGGAATATTGTGGTGGTGGTGGAGGTGGTGGAGAAGGCGGAAGTAAATAAAAAGAAAGGAAGTGGAAGAAGGGGGAAGGAGAGGATAATAATTGTCAAATAGCGAAAGAAGAGGAGGAGGAGGAGGAGGGATATAAGGGTAGTGGGAAGGAACAGCTGTGGAAGTAAAGGGATGGAGGAAAACATGAAATAAAAAGAGGAAAGAAAGACAAGAAAATGATATGAAAGTGGAGGAGAAGGTGGATGAGTTAATGGTCACTAAAAATTGTGGTGGAAGCAGAAAATGTGTGGCGGGCGTGAGTGGAGAGCGGTGGCGGGTGGTGGTAGGGGCGTGCGTGGGCGGCGTGGGTGGTGGTGGGTGGCGGCGGGCGTAGCGTCACGGGAAGAACAGTGACAAGGAGACTTACCCGCCAGCACGCCGCGGCTCCAAGCTCTCCACTCCTGACGGCCGGCGAGTGTCAGCGGTCAGCAAGCAATGGGCAACCTCGGCACGGACGCCAGGCAACACGTGTCTCTCTCCGCGTCACTCACCACGGGGAAGTGTCAAGCGTGGAGGTCACAGGTCAGGTCACTGGAGGTCACCACACAGTTTGACCTTGATCTTGGTGCTCAGTTGCTCAGTTTTTGTAAGGATGGCACCAATTCACGTCACTCCGAGGGGCGTGTGTGTGAGGTCACGAGAGGTCACACACGCTAGATCACCAGTCTCTGTTGAGATTTAGGTGTCGGCGAGCGGGCGGGACGGAGGGACGCAGTGGGCAGCCGTGGCAAGGCGTCGCGCCCCCAGGAGGCGTCAGCATGTTCAGAAAAATGAGTTCACTTTTGTGTTCCGTGTGTCGCGTCCCTTGTCCTCATCTCCCACACGGGCCATCCTACCAGCGGGACGGGCCCTTGGCACATGACCAATCCACGTCCTGCACCGCCCCCGCCTTCCTTCAGACACTGAGAGGCAGTCCTGGGCCAGGCTGACTCACCACAACATTGACCGAGTGTGGCGAAGTGTGGCGGCTGCGTTAGTGGCACACGACGAGCAGCGAAAACCTGCGTGTCTTCTCCTGCCGACGGTTGGCGGCGCACTGGCATCATCAGCCTCCACCACCACCACTGCCACTGCCTCGCCCACCCACCTCCCCGCCGCCCTCCCTCTCCCACACCCCCAACACCACTACTATACCACCACCACCACTGCCTCCACCATCACCACCGCCGCCGCTGCTACCCTTTCCATCACCGCCATCACCGTCAATACCACTTTTATGTACTTTATTGCTACTGTCAACACCACTCTTTGTGCTAACATTGGCTTCGTAACACCCTCCCCCCCTAAACACCACCACCACCACCACCACCACCACCACCACCACTCTAGCGGGAAAGAATTACACCCAGACATCGCCACTAATGAAACACACACTCTCATTCTTATTCAATTACCAATTATAAAACACCATCAATAAATCCTCGCCCCTGATTGGTTCGCTGCACACTTCCTCGCCCAATCAGAGGCGTCCTCACCACGAGCCTCTCCAGCGTGGATAAAAATAATTAATTCCCCAACACGTTATTGTAATGAGATTCTTTTTTTTTCAGGTAAAGTATTTAATTAGCTTGATACACAGGTGTTGGTGCACAGGGCGTGTTTAATTAGGGCTTCGTGCCTCATTGTAAAGAGAGAGAGGTGCAGGTGATGTTGGTGAAAGGCAGGTAAAGTATAGGTTAATTACACCCATAGACACAAATGGTATACGGCAAAAAGGTAAAGAATATACACCTACACGCTAACACACACAAAGAAAAGCTAAAAATACAAAAGCAACAAGAAAGAAAAAGTTGTGGGAAAAGGATTAGAAAAACATGAAAAAATAGAAACACACATTACCTGTCCCGTTTTGAAAGACGTGACAAGAGAAGCAGAGTTTGTCACGATATTCTCACACCTTCTCAAATATTTCACGTTTTCTCTCGTCTAGTGGAAGGGACTCGAGTTTCTAAGGGTGTTTTGATGACTCTAAGCACAAATTAACAGCGACTCAGCATCGTTAGAAGAGAAACACAGACAAATATACTGACTCATCACTACTGTGGCCTTTGAATAGAGTTTAATGAGAGAACAAAGCTTTTCAAAATCACACACACACACACACACACACACACACACACAGACACGACCTTTACCCTCTGGACATTTCTCTCCCCTCACTTATTTCCTTCCTGAGCATTTTCCCCCTTTATGAGCATTTCTTCTCCTCCTCCTCCTCCTCCTCCTCCTCCTCCTCCTCCTCCTCCTCCTCAACTCAGGTACTATCGAAACGTTCAAAGTTCGCCTCGATAAATACCTTGAATGTAATCCCCGGTTGTCGCTATTCATTTCCGAATAATTGGCGCTTTTTCTTTTATCTCCCGGGCCTCTGATCGTGAATTAAATTGCCCGTTAGTTTAAATTACTCTCACCCTCCATACATGACACAGATAGCCCGGAGTGAACGGTCACTACTTTTACTCTCGATCTGTGAAGGGCTGTGGATAGTCAAGAGCCCTGACAGTAGGTGACCATCATCGGGATTTAAGGTACCAGGGTCACCGCTGCAGGGGTAACCATACAGTGTGCGGCGCCCTTTAAAGGGAAGTGCACTTTACAGTGGTTGTACGGAGCTGGGGCCTGATTGACTGCTGCCTCTCTTGAAAGCGCCAGGCAAGGCTGCCGCACCACCTTTTTGACTCCACACTGTGTTTACATACATACTACACTACACTGCATACACGCACAGATAGCCCAGAGTAAACGGTCACTACTACTACTCTCGACCTGTGACGGGCTGTGTTTGGAGAGGGCCTTGTCAACCATTGATCATCATCGGGAACTAAGTACCAGGGATCAATGTTGCAAGGGGTTATCAGCGTACGGAGTCCCTACAGGGAAAGTATGCTATCTCAGTGGATTGAA
>NC_059275.1:2519838-2522338 GCF_017591435.1 Portunus trituberculatus
TTCTTCTCTTCCTTCTTCTTCTTCTTCTCTTTTTCTTCTTTGATATTCACTTTTCTATCCTTCATTTAACTTTCTACTCATTCCTCTTCCTCCTATTCCTCCTCCTCCTCCTCCTCCTCCTCCTTCCTCCTCCTCCTCCCTTCAAAGCGGCATTTAATTCTGGTACCAATTCACTTGTTTCATTTCCTTGTTCCTATTGGTCCCTTTGTTCGTCGAATAAAAATGGCAGCTGGTAATGTTACGGAGGATTATTACAATTCTCTCTCTCTCTCTCTCTCTCTCTCTCTCTCTCTCTCACGGCCGCCCTCACTGACTCATTGAGGGGACGTGAGGGTTAAGTAGTGAGTGACAGGTGGTCGTGGTGCTGGTGGTGGTGATGGTGGTGGTGGTGGTGGTGGTATTATTATTATCATTATTTTATTGTTTTATTTGGCTCGTATATTTCCGTAATTCTGCGCCGTCGTCATTTTTATGGTAGTAGTAGTAGTAGTAGTAGTAGTAGTAGTAGTAGTAGTAGTAGTAGTAGTAGTAGTAGTAGTAGTAGTAGTAGAAGTAGCAACAACAGCAGAAAATATAACGTACTAATAACACACACACACACACACACACAACCCCCATACAATTATACCTTTTACCATTCACTCACACCCCTGCTCACTCTCCCACGCCCACCAGCTCCCCCACCACCCCACGCCCCCTCTGCTGACACCACCCATCACCCCAGCGCCATTATCCCCCCAGAAACAGTACTAAGAAGACCCCGAAGATGCCATAACTCGCCGGGTTCAATGACTCAGGGTTCGAAGTGATACGCAGCGTTCCGGAACACTTGGTGAACTGTTGGGATCGGTTCACCATGCTGCTTCAGAACCTGCTTCAGTGCTTCGTGGATTTACTCTCTCTTGGGTTCATTTTGTGGGATTTTGGTTCTTTATAAAGGGTTCGTGGGTGTGTTTGTGGTGGTTCATGGGTTTGTGGGTGTTTCAGTGGTGGTTCGTGGGTTCGTGGGTGTGTTTGTGGTGGTTCATGGGTTTGTGGGTGTTTCAGTGGTGGTTCGTGGGTTCGTGGGTGTGTTTGTGGTGGTTCATGGGTTCGTGGGTGTGTTTGTGGTGGTTCGTGGGTTCGTGGGTGTGTTTGTGGTGGTTCATGGGTTCGTGGGTGTGTTTGTGGTGGTTCGTGGGTTCGTGGTGTGTTTGTGGTGGTTTGTGGTGGTTTGTGGTGGTTCATGGGTTTGTGGGTGTGTTTGTGGTGGTTCGTGGGTTCGTGGGTGTGTTTGTGGTGGTTCGTGGGTTCGTGGGTGTGTTTGTGGTGGTTCGTGAGTTCGTGGGTGTGTTTGTGGTGGTTCGATGTTTCAGTGCTTTATTTATTTATTTATTTATCTATTTATTTATTTATTTATTTAATCTTTTATTTTGTTTATTTATCTATTTATTTTATCCTTTTTTATTTCTTTTTATTTACTTATTTATTTATATATTTATTTATCTATTTATTCATTTTTATTTATTCTATTTTTATCTATTTATCTATTTTTATTTATTTTTTTTTTATTTTATTTGAGCTGGCAAGGATTTATTTCGATGTTTCAATACTTAGACGTGTCAACATTCCACCGTTTCGTTCGCTATAGAGTCACAATGTTTCGCTTTCCCGTTTCGTTAGTTTACGTGTCAACATTCCACCGTTTCGTTCGCTATCCTCTCAATGTTTCGCTTCCCCGTTTCATTGCTTCACCTCTGCGTCTTTTGAACTGCCTCGATGTTTAATTTCCTTATCATTTTGGTGTTTTTCTTTTTTTTTGCTGTTGTTTTGTTTGAATCTTGTTGTTATTGTTATTATTATTATTTTTACATTTCATTTTTCCCTATTCATTCTTTTATCATCTCTCTCTCTCTCTCTCTCTCTCTCTCTCTCCCTCGTTTCATTAGTTTTCGTGTCAACATTTCACCGTTTCGTTCACTATACTGTCTCAATGTTTCGTTTCCTCGTTTCATTAGTTTACGTTTGTCCATTCCACCGTTTCGTTCACTCAGATTGCTTCACTGTTTCGACCATTACATTCCTTCAGCTTCTCGTCTTTCACTGATTCGTCTGCTTCACTGCACCGATGCTTCATTTATATTACTGCTTCGTTCCTTTCCTCTGCTTCACTGCTTCTTCTGCTTCACTGCCTCGTCTGCTTCCTCTCGCTCTCCGCTCACGTTTGAGGTCACTGTATAAGGTTCCCGTTTTCTTCCCTACAGTATATAAATAATCTTGAAAAAACTACAACAGAAAACGAGTCACAGAACAAAGAAAACGGGAAAACAATTACATGAGGAAAATAGTAACGACTTCCTTGTCTTTTCGGTCTCTCTCTCTCTCTCTCTCTCTCTCTCTCTCTCTCTCTCTCTCTCTCTCTCTGTGTACATTTCCATTTATTTTTTCATTCTTTTGTCTATCTATCTATATCTTTCTATCAGTATACTTACCTATCATCTCTCTATCTATCTATCTATCT
>NC_059275.1:2524838-2539838 GCF_017591435.1 Portunus trituberculatus
GATTTAACCCAGCTAGGCAGAGTTAACCCCTCCCTTTGCTTCCCCCAGACAGGTACAACGGTCAATTGATGATGATCGGGGGATGATAAGTCAGGGGGAGAAGGGGTCAGGAGGTCATGAGGTAAGAGGGTTAATGAGAGCAAGAGGGTGTTGATCTTCTGTGAACCAGTGAGAGGAGATTTTTTTTGTTTGTGGTTAGTTGGGTTGGGTGGTTGGGTCGGGATGGGTTGGGATGGGTTGGGTTGGGTTGGGTTGGGTTGGGTTGGGTTGGGTTGGGTTGGGTTGGGATGGGTTGGGATGGGTTGGGTTGGGTTGGGTTGGGATGGGTTGGGATGGGTTGGGATGGGATGGGTTGGGATGGGATGGGTTGAGTTAGGTTAGATTAGGTTAGGTTAGGTTAGGTTAGGTGAAGTGAGGTGAGGTGAAGTGAGAAGAGATGAGATGAGATGAGGTAAGGTAAGGTAAGGTAAGGTACAGTAAGGTAAGGTAAGGTTAGGTAAGGTTAGATTTGGCTAGGTTAGGTTAGGTTAGGTTAGGTTAGGTTAAGGTTAGGTTAGGTTAGGTTAGGTTGGGTTGGGTTAAATCAGGTTAGATTTGGCTAGGTTAGGTTAGGTTAGATTAGGTTAGATAGGTTAAGGTTAGGTTAGGTTAGGTTAGGTTAGGTTAGGTTAAGGTTAAGGTTAGGTTAGGTTAGGTTAGGTTAGGTTAGGTTAGGTTGGGTTGGGTTAAATCAGGTTAGATTTGGCTAGGTTAGGTTAGGTTAGATCAGGTTAGGTTAGGTTAAGGTTAGGTTAGGTTAGGTTAGGTTAAGGTTAGGTTAGGTTAGGTTAGGTTAGATCAGGTTAGGTTAGGTTAAGTTGGGTTGGGTTAGGTTAGGTTAGGTTAGGCTCACTTGTGGTTAGGTTAGGTTAGGTTAGGTTCACTTGTGGTGGGTTTACTCTTAAGTGATATCAAGGATTAGTTGGGTTTGTTTCTCTTTCCTTTGTTTGTTTGTGTTTGTGTTAAGATGGCATGTGTTGGTTATGAAGTGTTTGTGTTGAGGTGTTTCTCTTTCTGGTTTGAGTCTTTGTGTTTCTTCTCGTATTTCTCTCTCTTTTTCTTTCTGTGTCTCTGCTTCTGTCTCACTCTATTCGTCTGGTGACACATACTCTCTCTCTCTCACACACACACACACACACACACACACATGCAGAAATAATAAACACAATTCAAAGAAAACGTAAGCCAGGGAGGATAAAATAAGAAGGAAGACTTAGGTAAAATGAGGCAGATTTGCTGATTCAAGTGAAAACGAAAGGGAAGAGGAGGAGGAGGAGGAGGAGGAGGAAAGGAAGCGTACAGGGAAGAGGGTGAGGAATGCTGTACAGGAAAAGGGAGAGAGGGAGAAAGAGACGGAATATTTGAGAATGGGGAGAAAGAGGAAATAGAGGTGGAGGATGAGGAGAAGGGCCGGAGCGTGGAGGGGACGTGAAGGGAAGGGAAGCGAAGCAAAGGGTGGTGATGGGAGGAGACAGGAGCTCTGGGGGGGCGTAATTGGTGGCGGCGGGGTCATGAGAGGTCAAAAGGGCTATGGCGAGATGAGCATTCCAAAACAGCAGACAGGGAGAGCAACAGCAACAGCAACAGCCACAGCACCACGACGCATGAAGCACGTAGGGACTTATCCATGGTTCTAGTACACCACAGCACACAGCAATGATAAAGATGATGAGTGGGATTACCTTTCAAATACACAGCAACAACAGAAGCAAAATTTACACAGCATAATTTACACAGCACTGACGTAGGTACCACACAGCATACAGCAACGACGTGACAAAAGGTCTTTACTCACACAGCGACGCCGTTTCCACAGCACCAAAAATCCTGCAGTATCGCTTTTTTTTTTTTTTTTTTTTTTTTTTTTTCATCAGGAAGTTCGATCAAGGTTAAAAAAAAATGTACATATGAGAAAGCTCGCGATAAGAAACAGATAAACCATAAGAGAAGCCAGTCCATTTTCTCAACATTTCTTTACACAACAGTGGGGGGAAAAATAATCAATTTACTAGCTATCCACAGCAAAACAGTAAGAAAGTATTCACTCCCACAGCAGACGAACGAGGAAATCTTAAAGTCAACAACAGGAAACCCAGCACTATAGATATTTCACTACGACATCAATTCTTTAGTCCCACAGCAAACAGGAACATAGATTTTACTCCCACAGCATCAATACTCCTGACAGCACTCGCACCACTCACAGCACCACTCCACACAGCAAAGGCAGCCCAGGGGAAGCAGCACAACGCAAGCTCTGAGTCCCACAATGGTTCTCTTCGTTTTATCGTCAATCTTACGACCACATTCATAAACGTCTTGTTCTTTCACTACGACAATTTTCCAAGGCCACAGAACCACTACCAGGGTTTTCAAGACAGTTTTTCCTCATGATAAACTAGAATTCTTGACAGTCTATCACCAGAACCATAAAAATCTCTTTAAAAACATGAACATTTTAAACTAAAGCCTGTGGAGAGTAAGTGATGGTGATAGAGCATAGCGTTTCTGAATACGGGCGTTAGTGTGTGTAAAGTCTACGGGATTTGAGTATCTTGTTTCAGTATTATTTTTATTTATTTACGAGAAATTTATACAGTTCTTCTCTATCGTTTCTTATTTATTGGTCTATTTATTTATTCATTTGTGTGTTTATCTATTAATTTTCATTTGTTTTTTTTTATGGTGTTTTAGAAGTAGTTAATCACTCATATCCAATCATCAACTGTAATATTTTAAGAAGTCTTGTTGTTTTGTATGTTTGAGATGACATTTCCGCGTAACAAAACACACACACACACACACACACACACACACACACACACACACACACACACACACACACACACACACACACACACACACACACACACACACACACACACACACACACACACACTGACAGTTTCAATTATCCCAAGTTATCTAATACCTTCTATTCTATTTCACTATGCCTAACAAATTCAGAGTTCTCTATTTGTCGAGGTGCTCTATAGTTGGGCCAGGAAAGGGTCGGGGCAGATAATGAGAGGCTCGGGTCACAGGTGTGGAGGAGAGGAAGGGCGTGGCGCATCACCCTTTCGTGTTTCTAGCTGCCAAAGTACTTTATTTATCCTGGTCACGTTATGTAAAGTCACGACAGGTAGTGACGTTTAGAGCACAGGTGTAAAGAAGGAAGGCTGTGAAATTGATTGGATAGGTAATCTATTTTAGGTTAGGTTAGGTTAGATTAGGATAGGTTAGGGTTCGGTTAGGTTAGGTTAGATTCAGTTTGGTTACGTTAGGTTCAGTTTGGTTAGGTTAGGTTCAGTTTAGTTAGGATAGGTTAGGTTCAGTTTGGTTAGGATAGGTTAGGTTCAGTTTGGTTAGGATAGATTAGGTTCAGTTTGGGATAGGTTAGGTTCAGTTTGGTTGGGATAGATTAGGTTCAGTTTGGTTAGGATAGGTTAGGTTCAGTTTGGTTAGGTTAGGTTAGGTTCAGTTGGGTTAGGATAGATTAGGTTCAGTTTAGTTAGGTTAGGTTAGGTTCAGTTTAGGATAGGTTAGGTTAGGTTAGTTTTTTTTTTTTAGGTTGGGTTGGGTTAGGTCACATTCAGTTTAGTTGAATTAGGTTGAGTTTGGCTAAGTTAGGTGAGTTAGCTTAGTGAGTTAGGTTAGATTAGGTTAGGTGAAGTGAAGTGTGAAGTGAAGTGAAGTAAATAAGTTCAATCAAGTTAAGTAAAGTTAGGTTAGGTTAGGTTAGGTACACAAGTAATGACATTTAGAAGACAAATGTAGAGAAGGATTCACATAGTTTTGGCAGTAGAAGCGCTGTATTTGTTTAGCTTAGGGTAGGTTAGGTAACAAGAGGCACGTGACAGGTGTGGAGGAAAAAGGGCGTGACTTACTCATCTCTTCATGTCAGACTGCCGAGGTAGTATATCAGGTTAGGTCAGGTTAGGTTAGGTTAGGTTAGCTGAAGTCAAGTTAGGTTAGGATAGGTCAGGATAAGTTAGCTGGTCAGGTTAGGTTAGGTTAGGTTAGGTTAGGTTAGGTCAGGTTAGGTTAGCTGAGGTCAGGTTAGGTTAGGTTAGGTCAAGATAGGTTAGGTTAGGTCAGGTTAAGTCAGGTTAGGTTAGCTGAGGTCAGGTTAGGTTAGGTTAGGTCAAGATAGGTTAGGTTAGATTAGGTTAGGTTAGGTTAGGTCAGGTTAGGTTAGCTGAGGTCAGGTTAGGTTAGGTTAGGTCAAGATAGGTTAGGTTAGATTAGGTTAGGTTAGGTTAGGTTAGGTTAGGTCAGGTTAGGTTAGCTGAGGTTAGGTTAGGTTAGGTTAGGTCAGGATAGGTTAGCTGAAGTCAGGTTAGGTTAGATTAAGTTGGGTTTTGCCAGGTTAGATTAGGTTAGGTTTTATTTAGGTTAGGTTAGTTAGGTTAGGTTACTTTGGTGAGTTTGGTTTAAGCTAGGTTGTGTTGGGTAAGGTAAGGTAAGGTAAGGGTAAGGTAAGACAAGGCGAGGCTCTGGTAGGCAACAAGAGGCCCAGGACAGGTGTGGAGAAGGAAGGGCGTGGCTTATCCATCGCTTCATGTTACAGGCTGGTGAGGTAATATATTTGGTTAGGTTAGGTTAGGGAAGGCTGCGGCAGGTAAGGAAAGGCTCGGGACAGGTGTGGAGGAGGAAGGGCGTGGCGCATCAGTCTCCAGCTGTTTGCAGTGAGATATATTTGGAGGAAAATCGATGAATCAATGTTTGACATCTCGCTGATGGGACGCTGGAGAAAATGGGTTCCCGCAGCCCCCTGATATGAGATCCTCCGCAGGGCACCTTTGTCTTCCGCCCTTTGCTTTTCTTCTTTTACATTTTCTTTCACATTTTCTTTTTTTCTTATCCCTTTATTTTCTATTAGTTTTTTATTACTTTTTGAACGCTGTTAATTGTTTTTATGAATTTAAACTGCCTTACAGAAAAATACCTTACGGCGCTCTCTCTCTCTCTCTCTCTCTCTCTCTCTCTCTCTCTCTCTCTCTCTCTCTCTCTCTCTCTCTCTCTCTCTCTCTCTCTCTCTCTCTCTCTCTCTCTCTCTCTCTCTCTCTCTCTCTCTCTCTCTCTCTCTCTCTCTCTCTCTCCACACACCACATCAACGGTCACAAGATCACAAACCAATGTCACAAACCAATGCTTTTTCTGAGTATTTCTTTGCGTTGTCTTCTCTTTCACCGTCACCATGACAAACACAAGACGGATGCGGCGGAGACTAATTCCACACTTGGTTCCTCTTGCCTTAATCCCGCGGGCACGAGAGAGAGAGAGAGAGAGAGAGAGAGAGAGAGAGAGAGAGAGAGAGAGAGAGAGAGAGAGAGAGAGAGAGAGAGAGAGAGAGAGAGAGAGAGAGAGAGAGAGAGAGAGAGAGAGAGAGAGAGAGAGAGAGAGAGAGAGAGAGAGAGAGAGAGAGAGAGAGAGAGAGAGAGAGAGAGAGAGAGAGAGAGAGAGAGAGAGAGAGAGAACAGAAACAAACAAAACAAAAACTGAGACAAAGACAAATATAATCAGACAAACAAGTAGACAGACAGACAGACAGACAGACAGACAGGGAGACAATTAACAATTAACAAAGTACATAACCCAGGAAATGTAGCGATATAAGACTAGGCAAATTAAACCGGACGGGCTGCGCTGGTAATACGGTTTAGCAGCTGGAGAAACACTTGAAAACACGAGGAACGGTTTCGAGATGGAGGCTACTTATATTTACATCCTCTCCTCTCGCTATTACTCTTGCCCCGACGAAACACTCAGAATGCAGAGTTTAAAATCTAAATGATACCGTCTGGGTGTGTCTTCCCATTCATTTCTAGAGTAAAGGGTCTTGGGATCAATGGAAGCTTCTAATTCTTACCTTCTTTTCTTCTCTCGCTGTTACACTTCACTAAATACTCAGCATACACGCTCCAGGAATTAGTTTGAGCGTGGTGTAAGCGTCCTCATCTTCCATATTCAACAAACACGCTCCAGGAATTAGTTTGAGCGTGGAGTAAGTGTCCTCATCTTCCATATTCAACAAACACGCTCCAGGAATTAGTTTGAGCGTGGAGTAAGCGTCCTCATCTTCCATATTCAACAAACACGCTCCAGGAATTAGTTTGAGCGTGGAGTAAGTGTCCTCATCTTCCATATTCAACAAACACGCTCCAGGAATTAGTTTGAGCGTGGAGTAAGTGTCCTCATCTTCCATATTCAACAAACACGCTCCAGGAATTAGTTTGAGCGTGGAGTAAGTGTCCTCATCTTCCATATTCAACAAACACGCTCCAGGAATTAGTTTGAGCGTGGAGTAAGTGTCCTCATCTTCCATATTCAACATACACGCTCCAGGAATGAGTTTGAGCGTGGAGTAAGTGTCCTCATCTTCCATATTCAACAAACACGCTCCAGGAATTAGTTTGAGCGTGGAGTAAGTGTCCTCATCTTCCATATTCAACAAACACGCTCCAGGAATGAGTTTGAGCGTGATGTGAGTGTCTTAATCTTCCTATGACCTGAACTCATTTAAGGAGATTTCAAGACAATTATCCCATTCTTTCTGGCTAACTCTCGGATCTGCTCGAGAACTGGCATCTAGGAGGGCCTTTTTTAGTCTAATCGTTTCTGTTGCCCTTGGCCAGATTTTCCATTAAAAAACACTTCAAGACACAATAACGTAAAATAATGGAAGGTGCAGGAAACCACTAGGCCCACACGAGGCAGTTCTTGTATAAAACATGCCTATTTATCCTCACCAATCATTCCCTGTCCATAAATCTGCCTTACCTTTTAGACCTCCCTATTAACTCGACACTAACAGCCTAATTACTACGTCTGAGAAGCAAAGGATGTCAAGATGAGTTGAAGCTGCGACTTTAAACATGGTGAGCACTCTAATGAAGCAATAAAGAGTGGCAAGCGAGGGTGGAGATGAGTGAAGGCAACTAACACTAAGGGAGATGAAAGGACGCTGCTAATCATTATGACACTTCATCTCCTTCCCTTCCTCCACGTCATACTAACTCTGAAATATTCCAACGAAGTAATAGAGAGAGAGAGAGAGAGAGAGAGAGAGTGCCAAGTGACGCTGAGGATGAGAGGAGCTACTAAATCTTTGAAGGAGACGAAAGGATTGACTCTTAATATAACCACTTTCCTTCCTCTCCTCGATAACACACAAACTCCAAATATTCTAAATACTCTCATGCTTACTTCAATACTAGGTCATGCTTGAGACGAGTGTTGGTTTAAAGTTTTGCAGGGAGATGAAGGAACCGTGGTAATCGTTAAGACACTCCATTTTCTTCCTTCCTCGGAAAAATAGAAAACACCAAGAGTAGGTTAGTTTTCCAGGGAGATGAAGGAACCGTGGTAATCGTGAAGACACTCCATTTGCTTCCTCTCCTCGATAACGCACCAAATCAAAATACTGTAATGAAAAGATAGGAAACACTAAAAGTAGGTTAAAAGTTTTCCAGGGAGATGAAGGAACCGTGGTAATCGTTAAGACACTCCATTTGCTTCCCTTCCTCGATAACACACTATCTCAAAATACTCTACACGCTGTAACGAATTAATATTGAGTATCATGAAAGATTAGAGACGAGTGTAGATTACTTTTCCAGG
Source organism: Portunus trituberculatus (assembly GCF_017591435.1). Taxonomy (NCBI): domain Eukaryota; kingdom Metazoa; phylum Arthropoda; class Malacostraca; order Decapoda; family Portunidae; genus Portunus; species Portunus trituberculatus. The sequence continues at coordinate 2,532,501 of NC_059275.1, forward strand.
GAGATGAAAGAACCATGCTAATAATTAAGACACTTTCCTTCCCTTCCTCGATAACTAACTCAAAATACTCTAATGCTGCAACATAGAACACCAAAAGAGGCTGGAGACGAGTGGATGTTACTAAGTTTTGCAGTGAGATTGAAAGACCCGTGCTAATTTAAGACACTATTTCCTTCCTCTTCTCGATCCCACACTTACTGTAAACACTGAAGATGCAATATAGAACACCAAGAGAGGCTGGAAACGAGTGGAAGCTACAAGGGAGATGAAAGACCGCTGCTAACTCTTACATACTCCCTTCCTTTCACTTCCTCAATCACTCCACACTCCCTCCATCCACTTTTCGCCAGCAGACTCCACCACGGGTAATAATTTCATCTATTTAAGGCCAAAACTCCACCAGCGTGAGAATTAATGAGGCGCGGCTTTATTACCTGAGCCCACCTGACGAACCATGAAGAGAGGACCGCTGCTTCCCTCAAAGGCTGCCGCTCATCATGCTAAGAAGAGCCTCGCTAAAACCCTTACTTTATACCTTAATAATGTAATGTTTTAGTCCATTTTAAGTTGATACGGTATTTCACTGATATTCCCCGTTGTTTAACTTAAAGGGAGGTGGTCATCATGTTTAGACCGGCCTCGCCAACACCATTACTTTATAACATCATAAACTTTATTACATTTGGCTAACTTTCCCTATACCGCTGCAGCTTTAGGTTACTGGTGCCATGTGTTCAGTCTATTAGCGTACTGCATGTCTTTTATCGTTAGTCATACCAGTGAGTTTGGTGAATTAAAGGGACGTATACTTGGTGCCTTAACACTTCAGTAATTTCTATCATATGTTTTGAGTCTATTACTCCATTACACGTCTATCATCATTAGTCACGCTAGTAAGTTTGGTGAGTTAAAAAGGAAACATTTGGCACCTTAACCCCTTCAGTACTGGGACACATTTATACCATGAGTTTTGGATACGTTTAGACCATTTTATTGATATTAGGAAGGCTCAATGGAGGTCAAAAGATTAGTGGCCACAGTCTTCCCTATTCTAATCGCCACATACGTTTCTGAAGCTGTATAAAATCACCAAATAGTAACCAGAATAAATATGGAAATGCGTCATGGTACTGAAAGGGTTAACACTTCAGTAATTTGCTAATGAGTAAATGCATGTCACTCGTATGGTTTGCCCTCTAGTCATTACTTTATTACATACATATAAAAACATTTGCTACTTTCACAGGTCAGTAAATAAGCTTAATCACACACCACTCTTTGGTTAGCGCTGCAGTCCTTAGGTATATCAAAATTAAGCCACTTCTCTATTGTATAAGTAAATAAGCTTAATCACACACCGGGCGTTGATTAGCGTTGTAGTCCTTAGGTATGTTAAAATCAGGCCACTACTCTGTTGTATAAAGATGATGGAGGGATGGGGAAGAGTAATCTGTCACCACTAAAGCAAAACAAGTGTATATAACTATTATTTATTTCTTCATTAACTTTATCAAGGTGGTGTCGCAATGGTTAACTCATTTATTCTGAAACACTTCCGCGTCTAATCTCGATAAATCCTCAGAAATTTATGTGTTTTTTTTAAGAGTGATTTTCGTGATCATGGTGACAGGTTAACGATGACTCTACACCACAGCAGTAACTCACAGTACACTCTAAAGGTTACTGTGGTTTTCAAGGGTGTTTTCACGATCACGCTGAAAGTTCAACGTATCGGTAACTCATAACACGCTCTAGTGAAGGTTAATGATTTTCAATGGTGGATTCATGTTAACAGTTAAACGAATTAACAGACTCATCATAACAGTAAATCACAATATACTCGAATGAAAATGACTGTGGTTTTCAAGGGTGTTTTCTTGGTTACAGTGATAGTTTAACCGAGACTCTATGTTATATCTGTGACATAATAATACGCTCTCCTGAAAGATACTGTAGTTTTCAAGGGTGTTTTATTGGTTACAGTGATAGTTTAACCCCTTCAGTACTGAGATGTATTTTTACCTTGAGATTTGTGTACGATTAGACCATTTTGATGACATTAGGAAGGGTGTATGGAGGTCAGAGGAGAAATGGCAACAGTCTTCACTATTTTAATCCCAACATAAATTTGTGAAGCTGTATCAAATCAACAAATAGTCCCCAGAAGGAATTTGAAAACACGTCCTGGTACTGAAGGGGTTAACCAGGACTCTATATCATATCTGTGACACAATACGCTCTCCTGAAAGATACTGTATTTTTCAAAGGTATTTTCATGGTTACGGTGGCAGTTTAACCACGACTCTACATTGCATCAGTGATATAATACGCTCTCCTGAAAGATGCTGTAATTTTCAAGGGTGTTTTCATATTACAGAGATAGTTTAAGTAATACTCTACATCATATCAATAACTAACCTCTGACCCGCTAGTGAAGGTTATTGTTTATCATGGTTACAGTAGAAGTTTAGCCAAGACTCTTACTTCAGTGGAAAACAGTAAGCAAGTGAACCAAGCTATCCATCTCTGCGGCCTCTGATAACAGTCCTGACGGGAAAACAAAACGATTAAGAACGCACACCAAAGTTACGCCGCTCCTCCTTCACTACTACCATTTTACATAAGAATGATGAGTAGAGGGGAAGGAGACGCTGTGACCTACTTCAGCACTTCATTAGCTTGGCCCACAACAAAGCAGCGTCAGATTAATGTCTTGGTAATTCAATCCATCGTGTTACTGCTGCACCGTCACTCACTTACGTAACTCTTTCACTGTGACATACAACAATTAAGGGCATTAAACGAGGGAAGTTTCAAGACATTTATCCCATTCTTTTGGCTAACTCTCTCGAATTTGCTCGGGGAATGTCATCTAAGTAGGCTCTTTTGTTTCCCTTTGTTGCCCTTGGCCAGATTTCCCCTCTTAGATAAAAAAAAATAAATAAAATGTACGGAATCTTCATCAGCATCTAAAAATACAACAGCAATAATAAAGAGGGATAAAGGAGAACAGGTTTTGTGATTTCAGTCCAGTTCAATGTTTGGAAGTGGCTGTAGAACAAGGAAGGATGTTTTATTGTATTTAGTGATCATTTGAAGTGCCAAACAGCAGTGAAAGGCGCAGTGACGTGTGGAAGGGAAGGGCGAATCAACGAAGAGGAAAAAGTCTACACTAATATTATGAACTTTGCATTTCATCATTCCTCTATCATTACTCACGAAATCATCATAATTTATCGTTTCATCGTCAGTTAAGTTAACGTGGCGTGTGGAAGGCAGGGAGGAATCCACGAGGAGGAAAATGTGTACAACAATATTACAACTTTATATTCTACCATTCCTCTAACATTGCTCACCAAACTACATAAAAGTCTCATAATTTATCGTGTCACCGTCAGTTAAGTAAGCATAACGTGTGGAAGGCAAGGATGAATCAGCGACAAAAATCAACAACAATATTATGAACTTTCTATATAACCGCTCCTCTATCATCGCTCAGTTATGTAAGAGACTCCATAATTATATCGTTTTATAGTCACTCGCGTCACCCCTTCAGTACCGGGACGCACTGTTTACCGTGAGTCTGGGATATGATTTGACGATTTCATTAGGTTAGGAATGGTCCATGGAGGTCAGAAAATTAATGGCCAGAGTTTTCACTCTTTCAATCCTCACATAAGTATCTGAAGGTGTATAAAATCATCAAACAGTGAGTGGAATGAATATGAAAACGCGTCATTGTACTGAAGGGCTTAAGTAAAGGTGACTTTCTTTTTTATACCATGTGGGCTTTTCACGGGAATTGATGGGCTAAAGGGGATACTTTCTTGCCACGAGTGAAAGCCCAACCTACACTCGGACCGTGGACAGGATTCGAACCCGTGCGCTTGGAGACCCCTCGGACCCCAAAGCATGCATGGTTCCACTGTACCACGGCGGCCCTTAAAGAAGAGGAGAAAGAAATAAGCGAAGAGAAAGAAATCCACATTGTGAACTCCACATTTTACCATTTTCTTATTATTATTCAAAAAAATTACGTAAGACAATCATAATGAGGAATTTGCTCCCTAATTTTGGCCGAGGCTTTTCCACTTTTTAGAGAGCCAGCACTCAATTGGGCCTTTTTTTTTATCTTTTCTTTTTTTGCCCTTGGCTGGTCCTCTTCCCTACATAAAAAAAGAAAATAATGATAATAATAATGTATCGTTTCATCGTGAGTTCTGTCATCGTGACGTGTGAGAGCCAGAGACGAATAAGCAAGGAGGATAAAGTCTACAGTAATATCATGAACTTGGAATTCATTTATCATCACACACCATTATATAAGGGACGCCATCATAAATCATCGTTTCATCGTCAGCTAAGTAAATGTAACGTGTGAAGAAGAGGGACGAATCGATGAAGAAAAGTCTACAAGTAATATTATGAGCCTTCCCTTTTACGATTCCCCTCGCATTACCCACAGAATTAAATAAAAGAAAGAGGAATTCACTACTAGAACACCCAAACCACCCCACATATATCAAGACTACTTACACCTCTTTACTTACGCGAAATATCTATAAGTGTCAGAAAACGAGATAAATCACCCACTGAAAGACAAAAAACATCCCACGTATAGAAAGGTTACTCAAATTTTTCTTCCATTATCTTTTGACTCCCTGCCTGCTTCTGCATTTCCATCTACCTGTGACCTGAACTTACCTAAGAGACTCAAGACATTTATCCCTTTCTTTTAACAGAAGAAAAAATTACAAAAATGAAGTGAAAAATTGTGGAGAAATTACAGAGAGAGCAGAAATAAAGTGACATTAAGGCGAAAAAGAAAGAAAAATATAAAGCAGTAAAACGAAACTGAGAAAACAGAAATTAAAAACTAACAAATAAGGACAGAGAGAAACACTACTTAAATTTTTCCTCTATTATCTTTTGACTCCCTTCCTGCTTCTGCATTTCCATCTACCTGTGACCTGAACGTATCTAAGAGACTCACGACATTTAACCCATTTTCTTTTTTATACCATGTGGGCTTTTCACAGGAATTTCTGGGCTAAAGGGGATACTTTTTGGGGCACCTCCTATCTCAAAGCCCACCCGCTAGGAAACCGTTGCCCCGCGTGAGGAAGCCCAACCTGCACTCGGACCGTGGACAGGATTCGAACTCGTGCGCTTGGAGACCCCTCGGATCCCCAAAGCACGCATGGTTCCTCTCGAGAGTCTGCTCGGTGACTGGCATCTGAGTGGACATAAACGCTTGACTATTTCCGTTCTTTTTGTTTTTCTTGGCCAGTTTTTCCGTTCTTACATGAAAAAAATATGCTTATACTGATAGAAAAGTAAGAAAAACCTACACAAAACACACAAAACAGAAGCATTTCAAATAACCAAGACAGGAGTAGCTTCATTCCTTCATACTTCCCAACTAACACTCAAACAGCTACATAAAAACTGAGAGCGGGAGGAAAATGAACAAACCAGGAACTGAAACACCAAAAAAGCAGCCAATATATAGAACCATTCGGCCTATATTTACATACAAAGACCACGTAACAACATCTTTATCCCCAATTACCCTCCCGTCATTACTCAAGCTGCTGGATAAGGCTGGAGAGAGAGAGAGAGAGAGAGAGAGAGAGAGAGAGAGAGAGAGAGAGAGAGAGAGAGAGAGAGAGAGAGAGAGAGAGAGAGAGAGAGAGAGAGAGAGAGAGAGAGAGAGAGAGAGAGAGAGAGAGAGAGAGAGAGAGAGAGAGAGAGAGAGAGAGAGAGAGAGAGAGAGAGAGAGAGAGAGAGAGAGAGAGAGACAGACAGACAGACAGACAGACAGACAGACAGACAGACAGACAGACAGACAGACAGACAGACAGACAGACAGACAGACAGACAGACAGACAGACAGACAGACAGACAGACAGACAGGGGAGAGGAGAGGGAGAAAGAAAAAAAAAAGGAAAAAAAAGAAGGAAAGAAGGAAAGAAAGAAGGAAGGAAGGAAGGAAGGAAAGAAAGGAAAAAAGAGAAGAAAGAGAGAGAGAGAGAGAGAGAGAGAGAGAGAGAGAGAGAGATCCACTATGAAAACCACCCTAATCAACCTATATATAAACCAGTCAGCCTACATATAGAACGAGTATCCAAACAGTAACTTTACCCTTTAACTTAATCCATTAAGTTCTGGGACGCATTTTTACCACGAGTTTTGAGTTCGATTAGACGATTTCATTGACATTAGGAAGGGTCTATGAAGGTCAAACGATTAATAGCCAAAGTTTTCATAGTCTTAATCCCCACAGCGGTTTCTGAAGCTGTATAAAACCACCAAATAAACAAAATAAATATAAAAGACGCATTTTTACCACGAGTTTTGAGTACAAGACGATTTCATTTACATTAGGAAGGGTCTATGGAGGTCAGACGATTAATAGCCAGAATTTTCAGTCTTAATCCCCATATAAATTTCTGAAGCTGTATAAAATCAGCAAATAGTAAGCAAAATATATATAAAAACGTGTCATGGTAACTGAAGAGGTTAATATCACCCACTCATTCCTCGCACTGTTATGTAAGCTTGGCAGAGAAGAGAACAAATAAAGTATAGCCATTGAAACCTGCAAAATATGAAACCTCCTAAATATAAAACAAAACATAATATTCCCAGTCATTACTTACATCCATACAGAGAGAGAGAGAGAGAGAGAGAGAGAGAGAGAGAGAGAGAGAGAGAGAGAGAGAGAGAGAGAGAGAGAGAGAGAGACGAGGCAAGAAATCAGCCACAAGATCAGAAACGTCCCAGCCTCATAATCCTTTGTATTTCACGCTTGGATGCATAGATTCCTTATTCATAGGCTCCTCCATCTCCCGCCGCCGTGACTAAGCCTCCTTCGATCCCTCACCCGCTTATGAATGACCCACAAGTCCCTGTCCTTACTCGAATCCTCTGTCCCTTTATCGAGAGGAAATGGAGATGTAGGCAGATATTCACTACAACCTTTTCTTTATTCCTGTGTTTACGAGTGGTGTGTTTCCTGCAGTGTTTAGTGTATGGTAAGGAAATGGCGCCAGATATAAGGTCATGTTCAGAAACGCCTCGCTCTCACCATGACAATTTTTCAAGATCGCCAGAGATGACAAGCAGGGTTTTCAAGACAGTTTCTCCTTAATATACACTAAAATCTTGCTCGTCCATCACCAGAACCATGAAAATACACTTAAGAACATGAGTATCTTCAACTAGAGCCTTTGAAAATAGTCGTCGCGAGAGTGAAGCGTTTCTGAGTATGGACCATGGAGGGCAAGGCTGGACATTTGGGATTTCAGGCACTGTGTTGCGTTGGGAGTTTGGCTG
>NC_059275.1:2542338-2544838 GCF_017591435.1 Portunus trituberculatus
TTGTTTCTGCCGCCCTGCCTCTCTCCCTCTCCCTCTCCCTCTACCTCTCCCTCTCTCTCCCTCCCTCCCTCTGCCCTGCGTTAAGAAATACACTAGATTGATTTCCCTTTACACGTTGTTCCTCAAAGGCGCTGCGGAGAGAGATTGGCCGTAACGCGGCTGGTGGGGTGACCTACTAATGGTTCCACCGCGCCCCTCGTCTCCTGCTGCTAGTCTTGCCACGCCCCCTCCTCCCTGCTGCCTCTGCCCTGCGTTAAGGAATTATACTGCTAAATGGACACCCGTGACGCCCCTTGCTCCTGTGACGCCCTCCCTTCTGTCTCTGTCCCGTGTTACTGCTAAATAGACACCCACGACGTCCCTTGCTCCCTGTGACGCCCTTCCTGCTGCCTCTGTCTCGTGTTACTGCTAAATGGACACCCGACACACTCCTTGCTCCCTGTGACGCCCTTCCTGCTGCCTCTGTCTCGTGTTACTGCTAAATGGACACCCGACACACTCCTTGCTCCCTCTGACACCCTCCCTGCTGCCTCTGTCCCGTGTTACTGCTAAATGGACACCCGACACACTCCTTGCTCCCTCTGACACCCTCCCTGCTGTCTCTGTCCCGTGTTACTGCTAAATGGACACCCGACACACTCCTTGCTCCCTCTGACACCCTCCCTGCTGCCTCTGTCCCGTGTTACTGCTAAATGGACACCCGACACACTCCTTGCTCCCTGTGACACCCTCCCTGCTGTCTCTGTCCCGTGTTACTGCTAAATGGACACCCGACACACTCCTTGCTCCCTCTGACACCCTCCCTGCTGTCTCTGTCCCGTGTTACTGCTAAATGGACACCCGACACGCCCCTTGCTCCCTCTGACACCCTCCCTGCTACCTCTCCTGTAAGGAATACCAATAGTTTTCCCTTCCATACTGATTATTTTCACCGTTGATATTAGCAGAAATTGACATAAAAGGGAAAGTACCAATGATATGAATTTTGGATAAGAAACTGACAAAAATAGAAATGAATACAAAAGGAAAATAAAAAAAAACATGAATTTCGAATAAGGAGATTAAAAATACTTCAAATTAATTAAGATATATATAAAAAAAAAACACATGGAAAAATATGTATCATTTTTTTTTTACAACGAAATGAATACAAGGGAAAAAAATAAATAAAAATTGTAGAAAAAAATACAAAATGAACTTTAAAAAAAAAACTATATTATTACAGAAACAAAGAAAACACGAAAAAAAAACAATATTCTTTTTAATAACAACTCGATGTAAAAAAAAAAAATGTGGCAAGAAAAAAAAAAAAGATTAAACAAAGAACATCGAAAAAAAAATACCGAACTAATTAAAACACACAAAGAGAAAATGTCGAAAAAAAAGAAAAGAAAAAAAAAACAATCGTTCATTTTCCATTAACAAACAAACATAAAAAATATATAAAAACAATTAAAAACAATAGCAAAAATAAAAAAAAAAAACACAAACACCCATTATTCTTTATCCTTACTCTTTATTTACTAGAGACTGCTGCTGCTCAGAGGGGAGGAGGGGTGAGGGGAGACACGAGGGGAAGGGGAGACACTGGAGAGAAAAAGGAGGGGAGAGGTGAAGGAGCGCTGATAAAAGAAAGCACTGCGGGGAAGAGGGGGAAGAGGTGAAGAAGGAAAGAAAGAGGGGAAGAGGTGAAGGAATACTAGGGAAGGAGACTGGGGAAAGAAGAAGAGGAAGAGGGGAGGAGGTGAGGGAAAACTAGGGAAGGAGGGACTGAGGAGGAGAAGATGGAGAAGAGATTGAAAAGAAGGAAAGGAAGAAGGGAACAGGTGAGGGAGTACTGAGGAAAGAGAGACTGGGGAGGAAAAGAAGAGTGGGAAGAGGAGAAGAAGGAAAAGAAGAGGAGACGAGATGGAGACGAAGGAAAGGAAGAGGGGAAGAGGTGAGAAAATACTGGGGAAGGAAGGACTGGGAAGAAGAAGAGTGTGAAGAGGTGAAGAAGGAAAGGAAAGGGGAAGAGATGAAGGAATACTGAGGAAGGAAACACTAGGGAGAAGAGGGGAAGGAGGTGGAGGAGAAAGAAAGGAAGAGGGGAAGAGATGAGGAATTGGGGAAGGAAGACTAGAGAAAAGAGGGGAAAGAGGTGGAGTATAGAGGAGGGAGAGACTGAGAAAGAGGAAAGGAAGAGGGGAAAACATGAGAGAGGGGAGAAGAAGACAGGAGAGGACATAGGGGGAAGGTGAGGGGAAGGCACACAGGAGAGGAAGGGGAGAAGAGGAGAAGGGATGAGGTGGAGTATTGGGAAGGAAGACAATGAAGAGAGGAAGGGGAAGGGGACGAGGGGATGGAGAGTAAGGGGAAGCGGGGAAGCGGGGAAGCGGGTAAGGGGGCCATGAGGGATACACACAAAGAAGTAAGCAAAGGATAATCAACAAGGGGTTAGTGGCCGCCCAACCCTCGTGTTTACTTACTTACAAAGAGACCAACAAGGAAGGAGTGCAGG
>NC_059275.1:2547338-2549838 GCF_017591435.1 Portunus trituberculatus
GACGGACAAGCACCAAGACCTCTTATCCCCTTACTGTTATAAGCTGTAAACTGAGAAGAGTACGTTAAAAAAATCCCAAAACCTTCCACTACACTCCCAAACCAGTCATTTCGTAACATTCAGGCCTTTTTTTATACCATGTGGGCTTTTCACGGTAATTTCTGGGCTAAAGGGGATACTTTTTGGGGTACCTCCTATCTCAAAGCCCACCCGCTAGGAAACCATTGCCCCGAGTGAGGAAGCCCAACCTACACTCGGACCGTGGACAGGATTCGAACCCGTGCGCTTGGAGACCCCTCGGACCCCAAAGCACGCATGGCTCCACTGTGGTAAACTCTGGAACTCCCTGCCTGCTTCTGTATTTCCGTCTTCCTACTACTTGACTTCTTTCAAGAGGGAGGTTTCAAGATATATTTTGTCAATTTTGGCTAATTCCCTACTGTTCTTTGAGGGAATCAGTATTCAAAGTGGGCTTTTTCCATCTTTTGTTACCCTTGGCTGGTTTTCCTCCTGCATTAAAAAAGAAAAAAATCACCACACTCAAAAAATAAAAAAAAATAGATAAATAAATAAAAAAAAACATGAAGATCTATATTCTATTCCCGTTCCATTCCAGTTTCGTTCCAGATTCATTCCAGTTGTATTAAAAGATGGATTTCTATCAAACCCCCGATTCTTTCTCTTTTTTATGGGTCACTGTCCTAAACAATAAAAAGGAAGTAAGAAAGAAAAAGGAAGAAGATGTCCACTGAGGTGCCAATCGCCAGAGAAAAGCAAAGACAACAGCCAAGTGGATCATCAAGAGCTAAGTTTCTTTGGCACACTTTGGCACTCCCTACGTGCTTCAGTATTTCCATCTTCCTATGGCCTTAACTCATTTACGGGGAGATTTCAAAACATTTATCACATTCTGTCCACCTATCTAGTGCAAGAGTTAACCCTAGCTGCTGCTCTGGTACACTCTGGAACTCCCTCCCTGCTTCTGTATTTCCACCTTCCTATGGCCTAAAATCATTCAAGAGGAAGTTTCAAGACATTTATCCCATTCTGTCAACCTTTCTAGTGCATGAGTTAACCCTGGCAGTATTCTCTCAATTTCACCCCTTTCTCTAGTAAACTCTGGAACTCCCTCCCTGCTTCTGTAATTAATGTTGTAGTGAAGATTTTAGCCTTATAATAGAAGTTAAAGAGTGGAAGGAATAGAAGTGGGAAAATTAAGGAAAGGAAGGGAAGGACTCATTTAATAGGGAGGTTTCAAGACATTTATCTCATTCCCTCCACCTTTCTAGTGCAAGAGCTAACCCTGGCAGTATTCTCTCAATCCTTCACCCCTTTCTCTAGTAAACTCTGGAACTCCTGCCTGCTTCTGTACCTTCCTATGGCCTAAACTCTCTTAAAAGGGAGGTTTCATGACATTTATCCCATTCTGTCCACCTTTCTAGTGCATGAGTTAACCCTGGGGTGTCGGGGGCATCTCAGTGGGTCTTTTTGGGGAGGGGTCATCTCAGTGGGCCGTTTTTATGTTGCACTTGGCCATTTTTTCCCTTCTTACATAAAACTGTCTTGAACTTTCCTCCTTCCAAAAAGTTCAAGTCACAAGAAGGAAGAAACACAGACACCGAGGGAATTTGTACCTCACTTAGGATTCCAGCGCCTCTTGCCTCCTCTACTCACTCCCATTAACCCATTACCCCCATTAACCCCCGTCACTCCTGCAGCCACGGACGCGGAAAGACTCGTAACTTACCCACTCACACACGCCCTTAAAGCTACAGAAATGACCCATGACTCACGCCTACTCACGCCTACTCACGCCCACTCACGCCCACCCACTCCTACTCACTCATGATGGTGAGCAAAATGAGCGCCCACCTCTCACTCACCCACTGCCTTTCCCTTCCATCCACTTAGCCGCGCCCTTCAACTAACCCGCCCCCAGTCCACCTACCGCCCGCCCACCACCGCCCACTTTCTCACAGCCACCGTAGGAAAATGTGAGGAATTTGGTGTGTTTCATTTAAGTGTGTGTGTGTGTGTGTGTGTGTGTGTGTGTGTGTGTGTGTGTGTGTGTGTGTGTGTGTGTGTGTGTGTGTGTGTGTGTGTGTGTGTGTGTGTGTGTGTGTGTGTGTGTGTGTGTGTGTGGTAAACATAAAATAATAATAAAAGAACAATGAAAAAGACGCAATTTATACACAAAAAAAAATAAATAAAACTCTTGCTGACAAAAAAAAAAAAAAAAAAAAACGCTTTAAAACCCCCAAAAAATACGGAAAAATTATGAAAAATATCCCAAACATTTTTTCCCCTAATCTACAAACAAAACTTAACCCACCATGCCACACACACACACACACACACACACACACATATACAGACTTTACAACAATAAATCACTAATACACAAGACACTCCTCTTATTAATGAACGTAAATATAAGCAAACACTAACTTCTCTCTATACTTTTTCCACCTAAGCGCTCCTAGACCTCCAATTAGCCTCC
>NC_059275.1:2554838-2564838 GCF_017591435.1 Portunus trituberculatus
TAAATTGAGCCAGAATAAAAATAATCAGATCTGTAATGAAAGGCACAATGTTTATTTCACTTCATTCATTATTACACGAAACACTTTGATACTTCACCAACCAAAACGAAATAATCATGTTCACCTTAAAATATCTTCTTCCTCTTAATTTCCTCTTAAAAAAAAAATATATATCACTTTCCTCTTAAAAACTCTCACTTTCTCCTTGACCAATTCTTCCTTTACTTTCCTTCTCATCTTCGCTTCCTTCCTTCCTTCCTTCTTTCTTTCTTTTTTTCTCTCTCACATCTTCCTTCCTTCTTGATTTTCCCTTCATTCATTCGTTCATGTTCCTTCCATCTTTCATTTATTCTTTCTCGTGTTTCCTTCCTTCCTTCCTTCCTTCCTTTCACTTATTTATTCATTTTTTTTCTTTCTCATCTCTTATTCCATTTTCCTTCATTTCTTTAATCATCTTTATTTTACCTCTTCCCTTCGTTCATCTTCCGTCCCCGTTTCTTCTATTTTTCTTTCTCTCTCTCTCTCTCTCTCTCTCTCTCTCTCTCTCTCTCTCTCTCTCTCTCTCTCTCTTATTTGTTTTTTCTCCTTTTTCCTCTTTTCCTCTCTTTGCGTCCCTTCAAACTGCCTCCGTTATTTCCCTCTACATACAGGGCGCTCTCTCTCTCTCTCTCTCTCTCTCTCTCTCTCTCTCTCTCTCTCTCTCTCTCTCTCTCTCTCTCTCTCTCTCTCTCTCTCTCTCTCTCCTCCTCTCCTCCTCCTCTCTCCTCCTCCTCCTCCTCCTCCTCCTCCTCCTCCTCCTCCTCCTCCTCCTCCTCCTCCTCCTCCTCCTCCTCCTCCTCCTCCTCCTCCTCCTCCTCCACCTCCACCTCCTCGTCCTCCTCCTCCTCCTCCTCACCTTTATTTATTTCTTTCCTAAAATATATAACCTGGAAAACCATCCTCCTCTTTCTCCTCTTCCTCTTCCTCCTCTTCCTCCTCCTTCTCCTCCTCTATTTCCACTACCTCCACCATCACTACCTTGGCCTCCTCCTCCTAATTTTCCTCCTCCACTACCACCATTTCTCCTCCTCCTCCTCCTCCTCCTCCTCCTCCTCCTCCTCCTCCTCCTGCACTTCCAGAAATCCCTGGACTTTTAAAGCAGTTCAAGACTCAAGCTGACAGGAGGAGGAGGAGGAGGAGGAGGATAGCTACTACCTGTTGTGCGAGCAAGAGGAGGAGGAGGAGGAGGAGGAGGAGGAGGAGGAGGAGGAGGAGGAGGAGGAGGAGGAGGAGGAGGAGGAGGTGTGGGCGTTCAGGTGAGCGAGTGGTGCTATTAGTGTTACGTGTGTGTGTGTGTGTGTGTGTGTGTGTGTGTGTGTGTGTGTGTGTGTGTGTGTGTGTGTGTGTGTGTGTGTGTGAGTTGAAGAGAAGTTAAGAGAAAAGATTAGTTTGTTTGTTTTTTCTCTCTTTTTTGTGGGAAAGAAATTAAGAATGTTGCAAGATTTTTCCTTTTTTACTTTCTTTTTTTTTCTTTTTTTAGTGCGAAGTGAAGGAGAGCTTAAGAAGGACAAAGTGTTAAGTTTGTTTTTATTTATTTATTTTCTTTTTTTTTTTTTTTGCTTCCTTATTCCTTCGCTTTTCTTATGTTTTTTTTTATCGTTTTTCTTGTGTTTTTCATTTTATCCATTTTTTTTTTCTCTATTATCTCTCTTTTCTCTATTATCTCTCTCTCTCTTTATTATCTCTTTTTTCTCTTTATTATCTTTCTTTATTTCTCTCTCTATTATTTCTCTCTTTATTATCTCTATTTTTCTTTATTCTCTCTCTCTATTATCTCTTTTTCTCTATTATCTCTCTCTCTTTATTATCTCTCTCTTTATTATCCTCTTTATCTTATTATCTCTTTTTTCTTTATTATCTCTCTTTTCTCTTTATTATCTCTCTTTTCTCTCTATTATCTCTTATTATTTCTTTTATCTCTATTATCTCTCTTTTCTCTTTATTATCTCTTTTCTCTTTTTATTTTTTTGTTTCTTTTCTTTCCTTTTCTATTTTCTTTTTTTTTATTTCATTTTATTTAAACGTTTCTTTTCTTTTTTTTTTTTCTTATTTTTGTTTCAATTTCGTTTTTTTTTTTTTTTTTTTGCTTCTTTTTCAATTTCGTTTTTCTTTTTTCGTTTCTATTTTTCCTTTTCTTTATTTTTCTTCGTTTCTTTTTTTTTTAGGAATTTCGTTTCCTGATGCTTGACTTTTTATTTTTGTTCTTTTTTTTTCTTTTCATTCTTTCTTTTCTTTCATTTTCTTTCTCCATCTTATTTTTTATCAGTTTTGTGAAGAGTTGATGGCGTTTCATGTTCTCTCTAAAACTAATCTTTTCTCTTAACTTCTCTTCTTCAACTTGCTCATTTTTTACACACACACACACACACACACACACACACACACACACACACACACACACACACACACACACACACACACACACACACACACACTGTAGAAAATTGGGAGTAATATTATTAGTGTGCTTTTAAAAAACTTATATCTTTTCAACGAGGGAAAGAAATGATTGGCAGAGATGACACAAGGAAGGGGGAGAGGAGAATAGGTGATGCTGGCGAAAGAAAATGAAGGAAATTGAGAGGAATAATATTGGTGTGAATCAAAAACATATTCTTTTAACGAGGGGAAGAGATAATTGTAGTAGAGATAACACAAGGGAGGGGGAGAATAGGTGATGTTGATAAAAGAAAGTGGAGGAAATTGAGAGGAATAATATTAGTGTGAATCAAAAACATATTCTTTTAACGAGAAGAGATAATTGTAGTAGAAACAACACAAGGAAGGAGAGCGAGAGAATAGGTGATGTTGAGAAAAGAAAAATGGAGGAAATTGAGAGGAATAATATTAATGTCCTTTCAAAAACAGAGGTCTTTTCAACAAGAGAAGGAGGAGGAAGTGACTGTAACAGAGACCACACACGAGAGAAGAGATGTTAGTAAAAAGAAACGAGAGAAAAAGAAAAATATTGGCAAACTTCTATAAAGATAAATCAAATAAAATAAACGGCATCTTTGAACAAGGGGGAAGAGAAGGAGGTGACACAGGTGAGGGAAGAGAAGGAGATCGTAGCAGAGGTGACACTGGTAAGGGAAGAGATGATTATGAAGAAAAAGACAGAAATTTGAGAGAAACAATATACCTGTACTTGAAAAAATAAATAAAAAAAGTGAGACAAGACAAGACAATGCACAGGAGGAAAGAAAGAAGAAACAGAGAAGAAGAAAAAAAAGATATATGTGAAAGAATATAAATAGAATAAATGAGGGAGCAACATACATGTGAGTTACAGGTGAGTTACACGTGAGAATTAGACCAGTTACAGGTGTCATTGGTGAGCCTAAAGGTGTGTTATGGATGTGTTACAGGTATATTAGTGGTGAGTTATGGATGAGAAGAATTTAAATAGAATAAATGAGAAAATCCTTGTCGTTTCCTAAGCTCTCACCTGGGAATATTTTATCATTATTACCTGGGGAAGCGAAGGTGGTTATAGCGATGAGCGAGGGAAGGGAAGAGATAATGCTGATAGGAGAGAGGGAGGAATGAAGGAATGAACACTAAATGAATGGTTAAAGGAATTCCTGTTCTTCTCTAAGCCCTCCAAATGGTATGTTTTATAATGAATGCCGAGGGAGGAAGACAAGATTATAGCGATGGGTAAGGGAGGAAAGAGATAAGAAGATATGACACTGATGAAAAAGAAAGAAGGAAAGAAGGACAGAATAGAAGCCGAATTAATGGATAAAAGTCATTTCTGTAAGTAATTTGTGTATTTTCCTAAACCCTTACCAAGGAGTGTTTTATAATCAGTGCCTGGGGAAAGGAGACGTGAATATACAACAGGCAAGAGGAAGATAGAAATTATAATGAGAGAAGGAAAGGATGGACGGAAACTGAATGAATGTGTGAAGAAATTTGTTTTTTTTTTTTTTTTTTTCAATTTCGACGGTGGAAGAGATCACAATGGTGGGAGGGAAAGATAGAAATTTGTAATGAGAGAAAGAAAGAAAGGATAGAAACTTAATGAAAGTGTGAAGAATTTTGTTATTTTTTTTTTTTCAATTTCGACAGTAGAAGAGAAGAAGATCAGTGATGAGAGAGGAAGATAGAAATTATAATGATAGAAGGAAAGAAAGAATGGAAACTGAATGAATGTGTGAAGAATTTCGTAATTTTTTTCAATTTCGATAATAGAAGAGAACACAACGAAGGGAGAGGAAAATAGAAATTATAATGATAGAAATAAAGGAAAAATGGAAACTAAATGAGTGAAGAAATTCATTATTTTTTCCATTTTGACAGTGGAAGAGAAAGAAGATCACAGCAATGAGAAGGAAAAGGGAGGAAAGAGATGATGCTGATTAGAGAGGGAAAAAAGTGAAAGAAGGCAAACAAAACTAATGTATGAAGGAATGATTTTGGAGAGCTTTACCAGTCTTGCCTGCAGAAGAGGACATGATTAGAGAGATGGACGAAGTGAAGAGAAGAGATGATACTGACTGAAGAGAATAAAGGAAAATGGAAAGATGGAAGAAGAGTTAAGGGATAAGGAAATGTTCGTCGTTTTCTAGACCATTAACAAAACATTCCACAGTGACCAGCTGGAGAGGAAGACATGGCATTGATCAGCACAGAAGGGACGAGGGAAAGAAAAACAGATGATACCAATGGAAGGAAAGAAAAAAAAGAATGAAAAAAAAAAAAGTAAACAGAATGAATGGATAAAAGAAATTCTTGTCATTTTCTACATCATAAACATCACATTTCACAGTGACTGGCTGAGAAAAACAGACATGATGTTTATCGGGGAAGAAAGGACACGGAGAGGAAGAGAGATTACTGATAAAAAAGAGTAAAAAGAAAGAAATGGAAAAAATAAATGAGTGAGGAAATACATGTCGTTTTCTTTAACCTCAAAAGGGGAGTCTTCTGTAATTAATGTATGACGGAAGAAAATGGGATTGCAAAGGTGTACCAGGGAGAGGGAAGAGGGGAAAGGGGTAAAGGAAGGATACTGACTGTAGACAGCAAGACGTGAGTTACATAGCACAGTACATACACGCTTCCAGAGAGTATCATTCACTTTTCTTTTCCCTAGTTAATCTCTGCAATGACTTTTTTTTTCACTTCCTGAGAATTGTAAAAATGTTTGTGTGTTTGGAACCGTTTGAAAACCTCGTCATTCTCTCTTTATGTGTGAAGGTTTGTGGAGAGAGATGATGGAAGGGGTGAAGTTGAGGTAGTGAGAATATATTAACAGAAGAAGAAGAAGAAGAAGAAGAAGAAGAAGAAGAAGAAGGAAAAGAAGAAGAAGAAGAACAAGAACAAGAAGAACAAGAACAAGAACAAGAAGAACAAGAAGAAGAACAAGAACAAGAAGAACAAGAACAAGAACAAGAACAAGAAGAAGAAGAAGAAGAAGAAGAAGAAGAAGAAGAAGAAGAAGAAAATAAATAAATAAATAAACAAATAAAATAAATAAATAAAAAGATTACCTCACGAAATAATATAAAAAAGATTTACATTCAAATCACATGCAAAGGAATCGAAATCTTTATAAATCCCAGTGTTAAAAAAAAGGAGAAAAAAAAAGGCAAAAAGTTAAAATTCCAAATGATATCGAATTAAGAAAAAAAGTAGTTGGCCCAGATGAAAAAAAAAAAAGACTAATAACAAGACTCCATTTCCTCTGTGGACACCTGCGTAACGTTCACAGTTAATTACGAGCAGAGGAGCAGCAGGTAAACATTTCAGGATTAGTTTAGAGTTTTTAGACGTAAAGCTTCGGATCGGGTTTCGGAGCGCTTTGATATTGTAATGAGCCAGATGGGAGTGTGGAGGAGTGAAGGGAAGTGTTGTTGTTGTTGTTGGTGGTGGTGGTGGTGGTGTTATTGCTGTTGTTGATGATGGTAATGTTGTTGTTGTTGTTGTTGTTGTTGTTGTTGTTGTTGTTGTTGTTGTTGTTGTTGTTGTTGTTGTTATTATCATTATTATTATTATTATTATTATTATTATTATTATTATTATTATTATTATTATTATTATTATTATTATTATTATTATTATTATTATTTATTATTATTATTATTATTATTATTATTATTATTATATTCTTACTATTATTATTATTACTATCATTATTATTGTTATTAATCACGTGCTCTGCTATTTACAACAACAACTGCTACTGCTACTGCTACTACTACTACAAAAACAACAACAACGGTAACAGCAGCAGCAGCAGCAATAATAACAACAAGAACAGCAACAAGAACAGGAACAACAACAACAACAACAACAACAACAACAACAACAACAACAACAACAACAACAACAATAATAATAATAATAATAATAATAATAATAATAATAATAATGGGGAAGTCATTTAGAGATAATTTACTCGTCTATATGGAGACAAATGTATAAAGTGAAAGATAACAAAGAAATAGTGTATGAAATGTGGAAGAAAAGAGAAAGTCAGCGGAACAACTTATTGGACGAAGCAGGATAAAAAAATTAAAAAAAAAATAAAGAAAAAGAAAAAAGAAAAAGAAAGAAAAAATCAAGAAGTAACATGAGGGAAGTGCTAATGCAAAGGCTAAGCTTCCCGACCCACACCTGACCTGACGTGACCTGACCTGACCAGGGAGACACACGTTGATGTGAGGTGTACTTTACTCCATAATGTTTCGCTTACACAACCATTCTCTCTCAAGGTTTTATACCCGGGACGTTAAGGAATAAAGTGCCTTATCTCAACTTTAAAGGGATCGATTGTTCACTCTAGCACGGCAGGATTTTTGACGTCAATAAAACACGTGTCTGAGTGTGATGCGATGAGATTGACTTTTCCATCATAGCAAGGCAGGATTTTTGACGTCAACAAAACACGTGTCTGAGCGTGATGTGGCTCATGAGATTGACTTTTCCATCATAGCAAGGCAGGATTTTTGACGTCAACAAAACACGTGTCTGAGCGTGATGTGGCTCATGAGATTGACTTTTCCATCATAGCAAGACATGGATTTTTGACGTGAACAGTAGAGCAGGTGTCAGCACATGAAATAGGTTAAGTCTTCAGGATTAACTTTCTATTTTAGTGAGGCAGGAAGATTCAGTGACCATAACAACGCACGTGTCTGAGTAGGCCGTGGCTTGGAAGACCTGGTTGTGGTTGGGTTCCAAGACTAAAGCTGCGCCAATGATGCGTGATGCTAGCTAATTGTTGATTATTTTAAACGCAAATTGTTTTAACGCTTTCAGTGCGACATGAGCCACTACCAGAAGTAATGCATGAAATCTCAAGAAGCATACACAAGAAAGAAGAGAATTAAAAAGAGTATACTTTGGAGAGCCGGCACTCAAGTGGGTCTTTTTTTTTTATCCTTTCTTTTTTTTACTCTTGGCCGGCCCTCTTCCCTACATAAAAAAAAAAATTTACACAGCTTAAAGATCGGATGTGGCTATAGAACAAAATAGAAGTCTCAGCGTGATCAGTGATGAAGGAGAGGTGTACCAAAGGGCAGTCAGCAGTCAGAGTTCATGGAGGGGTTGAACACGAAAATGTCAAGTAAAAGTCTGAAGCTAAAGAATAACTAAGACAGCGAGTAGGAAGTAGGAAGTAGCATCATCAGACGGTAGGTTCCTGTAAGACCGAAGGCGAATCATGCATGTGTAATATTCACTGAGTATTAAATATTTACGTGCTTGATGAATACGAGAATGGAAGACAAAAGACTAAAATCTCTGAATCAAATAAACGTTTATGATAAAGAATACTCGTAGTTAATACCGTCCAATATTGATTTCCTGTTGGTTATAAATATGGATACTTGTGTGTTTGAAGGAAGCTGAATACGTGAATGTCTGGCCAAGCTTTGACATAAATGATAGCAGAGGATGATATCAATTTTTGTTGCTTAAGGTCGAGTAAAAAAATATGCCTTGTCACTAAATACATGAATGTTTGGCCAAGCTTTGAAATTAATTAAAGCAGAGGGAGATATAAATTCCCTGTTGCTTAAGGTCAAGTAAAAAAAATATGCGATGTCTCTAAAGTGTGAAATACTTATACGAGAACGAAAATATTAGGTAAAATCTAAAACCCAGCAAATTTTTATGGTAGAGAGTAGAAAGTAGAGCAACAGACAGCCTTCCTAACGAGTAATGACCCTTAGGAACCAAACATTTATACGAACAATGGTTAACAGAAGCTGAGTACCACAATATAGTTTAAACATTACTCGAGTACACCCGCTTCTGTATCCCACTCGACACCCACCTGGCTACTGTTACTTGCGCCCTATAATGGTTCCTCTATCCGGGAGACGCTCTGGTGTCAGTACGCGAGGCATCTGCAGCGACCACTGTAAACACTAACGCCTCTTAATGTCGTCATAACCCGCGGCAGACCACCACGGTAACAGTATTTCGGGATGTAGGGCGAGAGTGGACCGGGAAGACAGAGAGAGAGAGAGAGAGAGAGAGAGAGAGAGAGAGAGAGAGAGAGAAGAGGTCACAGGAAGGAAGCGGAGATCAGGACAGACAAGAGGTGAGAGAGTCCGGAGGTGAAGTGAATGTAGGAGAGATAGGATAAAGAAGGAAGGAAGGAAGGAAGGAAGGAAGGATGAAGAAGGAAGGAAGGAAGGAAGGAAGGAAGGAAGGAAGGAAGGAAGGAAGGAAGGAAGGAAAGAAGGAAGGATGGAAGGAAAGAAGGAAGGATGGAAGGAAGGAAGGAAGGAAGGAAAGAAGGAAAGTGTATATGTGTGTGTGTGTGTGTGTGTGTGTGTGTGTGTGTGTGTGTGTGTGTGTGTGTGTGTGTGTGTGTGTGTGTGTGTGTGTGTGTGTGTGTGTGGACGGAAAGAAAGAAAGAAAAAAAAAGGGGGGGGATGAAATGTGTTCTTGCTTTATGGTTTTTGGTTGTACTTGTTTTCTTGTCAATAATTACTACTACGAGTACTACTACTACTCTCTCTCTCTCTCTCTCTCTCTCTCTCTCTCTCTCTCTACTCTACTCTCTCTCTCTCTCTCTCTCTCTCTCTCTCTCTCTCTCTCTCTCTCTCTCTCTCTCTCTCTCTCTCTCTCTCTCTCTTGTTACCTGAATTTTTTCATTTTTATTGATCTTATTCAGTTTTCCTATTGTTCCTTTTTATTATCTTTTTTTTTTTTTATTTCTCCTTCTTTCCTGACTCTGCTCTCTCTTAATTAATCACATACTCTCCACGAGGTGTTAATATCAAATGTAATTGTTTCACGTAATTCTCTTCATATTATTCTCATTTCCTGACGCGGCTCTGAACCAGGATACACACACACACACACACACACACACACACACACACACACACACACACATGCCTTTAGTGACATCAGATTGACCGCATGAGTCGCCGCCGTTACTATATTCAGCCCTGTGGTGGTGGTGGTGGTGGTAGTGTTCCTGCTGCTGCCGCGCCTCCTCCCTGAGCTCTAACCTTCAGCGGGCGCCTCCCTTTATTGATCAGCTCGTTTCATACAAAAGTAGCTCATTTATCAGTGCTGGCGGGGGGCAGCGTGGGCTCCAACACCCGTCATGTGTCCGGAAAGGCGACACACTCTCGGAAAACGCGCGTCATTTTCTTTTTTTCATTCTCTCTCTCTCTCTTTCCTTCCTTCCCTTTTTTGCCGAAGATTTACATTTCCCTCACCAGTAGTTTTTTTTTTTCTTTTTTTCTTTTTTCTTTGCGGCGGCGGCGGCGTGAAGGGTGATAAAAATTTGTTGCTTCCTAACTGTGGAGGTGCGGAAAGGGCGTCGCCAGGCGGTGGATCTTTGATATGTATTGAGGCGCCTTTAATATGCAAATCATCCCACACACACACACACACACACACACACACACACACACACACACACACACAGGGTAAGGTGGGGTGGGCAGGTGGGTGGGTGAGTGAGGCAAGTGGCGTATCGGGAAGA
>NC_059275.1:2572338-2639838 GCF_017591435.1 Portunus trituberculatus
CTACACTTACTTGGTCACTGGTGTATGTTGGTAGAAAAATATATAAAAAAGGAAGAATATGTACTCACCTTCCGAAGTACAGTGGTGGTGGTGGTGGTGGTGGTCTTGGTGGTGGTGGTGGTGGTGGAGCTCTCACCTGACTTGAGACACACATAACGTATTTTCCTTTACTTCGGAACACGCAATGCACTTCACTTTTTTTTTTTTTATCGTTATTCATGTTTTTTCTCTTTCTTTTTTTTCAGTAAAGTCATCGCAAAGCACTTACTGCATTATATTCTTTTCTTCCTTTTTTTTCTTTGTCATATTAGTCATTGCAACAGGTTTTTCTTTTTTCTTATTATTATTATTTTGTATTTTTGTATTTTTTTTTCTTTTCTCTTTTTATTTATTTTTCTTTCATTTTATTCTTTTTGTTTTATTTTGTTTTGTTTTCGTCATCTCACACACATCTTTCACTTTACTCACTCACTTAAAACCATCACTTCACATCTCCATCGCAAAAAAAAAAAACTCTTCATTTCTCTACATTTATTTCCACATCAGTCTTCGCCAACACAATTAATTCCCCATTTCTACAACACAAATTTATTTTTCCACATCTATTTCCACATCAGTCTTCGCCAACACAATTAATTCCCATTTCTACAACACAAATTTATTTTTCCACATCTATTTCCACATCAGTCTTCGCCAACACAATTAATTCCCCATTTCTACAACACAAATTTATTTTTCTACATCTATTTCCACATCAGTCTTCGCAACACATTTTATTTCCCATTTCTACAACACAAATTTACTTTTCCACATTTATTTCCACATCAGTCTTCGCAACACATTTTATTTCCCATTCCTACGAGCCTACAACACGGAGCACGTCTGAACAAGAGGAGTTGGAGGCGCTGTTGCTCTGGACACCCTCCGAGGGACGCCAGGGGTAAACAAAGCGTCAGATAGACAGATAGATAGAATACTTGCACTGATAGACTGACATCTCATTGGGCCTTTTCGTTTAATAGTTTTTGTTACCCTTGACTTTTTTTTTTAAATCTCATATGTGTTCTCATGCTCTCTCATCGGTATTGTAGTTGTTGTTGTTGTTGTTGTTGTTTTAAGTCCCTCATTTATCTCCCCACGTATGTCATGTCTTCACTTGACTTCCTACCTATTTCTTTCCTACTGAATCACCTGCATGTGTTTTGTGTATTTTGTCATTGTTATTACTGCATTTTCCTGCATTTGTTTGTGTACTTTATCATTGTTATTATTGCTTTCTCCTTTCATTCACTCATTTATCATCCCATGTATTAATTTCCCATTCATTTCTTTCCTGTTTATTCTTATGTATGTGTTTGGATACTCTTTCATTGATATCATCGTAGTTTCCTCCTATTCTCTTATATATGATAGCAAGTAGCTTTTAATTAAACTCGACTTCCCATTCGTGTTTTTATTTTTTTCTATTCAATATTTTGTATGTTTGGAAACTCTATCATTAGTATTATCATAGTTTATCCTATTATTTCATTGATCATCCCACTTAATTTTCTTAATTTCATTTCCTATTCATTCCTTTCATAATCAATATCCTGTCTGTTTGTATATATTCTACCCTAGTTTCCTCCTATTCCTTAATTTATCATCCCTTACGTAACCAATGAGATATATTTAGCAATAGTGTGTTTAAGTAGCAGCTGAAAGGTTAGTCTGCAACTCAGTTTGTACTCTACACCCATTGTATAACCACTGAGACATATCTACGCAATAGTCTGCTGAAGTAGTAACTGAATCGTTAGTCTGTTGACCATGGTGGGAGACAGTTCCTTAAGTGCCCGCGAGACGGCTTGTTTCAACCTTAATAACTCAGCATTTCTTTAATTAACATCAGTTTCAGCCTTAGGTAACACTTTTTGTCATTTTTCATTTTCCTTCACGCAGACTAACTGAAATTACCCTGCTACTTCGTCTCACCCTCTGTCCAACTCTCTAATACAAGAGTTGACCAGTACTCTCAATCATTCATATCTGGAACTCCCTGCCTCCTACTGTATTTCCATCTTCCTACGACTTGACTTCCTTTTTAGAGGGAGGTTACAAGACATTTATCCCTGAATTTTTGGATAACTCACTTGACCTTTAAAGGAAGTGGCAATCCAGTGGGCCTTTTTTTTTCATATTTTGTTGCCCTTGGCCAGTTGCCCCTCCTGCAGGAGAAAAAAAAAAAGCGGTACTATGCTACTTAGGCGCGTTATCAGCATGTTACCTAGCTATTAAGTGTCTTTTTTGTTCTTTTCACGCACTTTTTATACCACTAATGAGTTTTCCCGCTAATATCTTGTAAAATGCGATCTTTTAACATTGAGAGGCTGTTTTCAATCGGTATCAGAAAACATGAACGGCTCGAATTTGGACTCAATTTCCACACTTTCTTCAGAACCTCCATTTTTTCCCTCTTGTCGAATGGACCAAGCAACTCAAAACCTCACGAGCAAAACTTGTCCTTGTTCATGTCACGCGGCGTGGTCTCGGCATCAGTCCAAGTTCAATTTTTGCCACTAAGAAAATTAGTCCTACATACTTAAATTCGCAATACATTCTATTTCCCATTGCTACAACTCATCAGTTCTCTACATTTATTTTCATTAATTTTCGAGGGAGGTTTCAAGACAATTATCCCTTATTGTGGCTAACTCTTTCGGACCTGCAAGTAGACCGGCAACTATAGGCTATAGGGTCAGTGGTGGTTTTTTTTTTTTTTTTTTAATGTCTTTAGCCAACATTCCTCTCTTACACATAAAAAGATGAAAAAAAAAACATTTGTCAGAATGCACACACACACACAAATAAAAATATATATATATATATATATATATATATATATATATATATATATATATATATATATATATATATATATATATATATATATATATATATATATATATATATATATATATATATATATATATATATATATATATATATATATATATATATATATATAACCGGCACTCCCTGCACTTTTCAGATTCATCAAAAGTTTCACTAAGCTTTCACAAGTCCTGTGAAGTAAGTGTATTCCTACACAATGCCCACAGGACAAAATTGATATCCTTCACAGCACACAGGAAGACGTTCACCTCGTGGCACGTCCTATTTCGTTGCTAGCCAAATTAACAGATGACAGCAAGCATCTAGGCCTATACCTATCAGAACACCTGGGAAGTGTGCTGAACCTGCTGTGGAGACTGGAGAGTCGATCTTCAAAGATGGCCTCACGAGTGGCATGCAGCGCGACTGAAAGGATCAGCAGCTCCACAAACAGCCTATCATCCACCATGAATCCCAATATGCCGCGACTCACAAATCCCAAATATAAATCCACAAATACCAGTAATACATAACGGAAAATTATTTTAATGCTTACTCTTGAATGGTGCAGAGCTAGCTGGACTTGGAAAATACTAGCGTGCATCAGACATACTAGACACGTGCACAACATAGCCTCTGTTTACTCCCACGTGCAGTGAGTTTCGTACGTTACACCGATATGATATACAGCTCACCACCATCAAAACAGTGCAGGCTTCTTCGTAACCAGGACGTATCATTCGTTACCAGCAGAAGTGCTAAAGGTGAGCCACATGAAATTAGGATCCCACTTACCCACCCTGGAGACGTTTAATTATTGTCTTATTTCCCTTCTCTCTGCCTCCACCACTGATACGGTTAGACCACTGGCTCACCCTGACCACCTCTGCTCATCTACAGCCTAAGGTACAGAGGTTTAGAGACAATAATGTGACGTAATAATAATAGCACTCACCAACACCTCTCCCTGATGCTCGTGTCATTGCTTCGAACCGTGAAATAGGAAAGGCATCATTGGTGTGGATGACGTGACATATGAAGGCGTGATGTCACAGTTTGCTGGTTGCCTCTCGGTTAATAAGACATATAAGGACTTGCAGGCATCATGTAAACCCAAATCGTTTATAGGAAATTCAAACAATGGGAAAGGTGAATTAAGAGATCTGCTAATCTGTTACATTGCAGTATTGTCCTATAATTTATTTACGTATGTAAGTGAGTAGTGATGTTTATCCATTTCTACTGATCATAACTTTGAGTATCATGGAAACAACCTTAGCCTACTTATTTTGAGAACACCTCTTCGTTACTGGCTTTTCATTTCCAAATCGTGATGTACCGTCAACTCATAAAAGTCACCATTTTTCTTTTTTCTTGTATTTGTTGAGTTATTTAAGAAATCACAATGCATTCACTGCAGAATATAAACTTTCAACTAAACAAAGAGTTGTGCATCATTCTGTTATGTACACTTAAAAGGTTAATAAAAAAAAAGTTTTACGTGGATGAGTGACGCCTGGCGACTTTATATCAATGATACTTCAATGCCACCAGTTACCTTTGAACTCCATACTGTTGGCTATATTCTAAGGGTTGGCCGGCTTCCTATGGTGTTCAAAGCGTAGAATGTGCAAAACATAAAAACTCTCCACACTTGTCACTTACTTTCGCGACTTTATATGAAATGTTACCAGAATTAGATTTTACAAGTGGACATGGTAAAACATTAATTTGATGGCTTTTGGATTTATTATGATCTGCAGCTTGATTTTAAAGTATATTGGTGAGAATGTCTAAAGAAAAGCATAAATAACAAAAAGCTAAATTTTATCTATTCAAATATGTATCCACAAAAAATTTTCATAATATTAACTCGCCATCAGGATTTACCACATA
The DNA here is from genome assembly GCF_017591435.1 of Portunus trituberculatus. NCBI lineage: Eukaryota > Metazoa > Arthropoda > Malacostraca > Decapoda > Portunidae > Portunus > Portunus trituberculatus. Next base: position 2,577,109 of record NC_059275.1, read on the forward strand.
AGCATATACTACTACGTACAGACTGAAAACGACCACACACCTATCTTCGGCAAGTCTTCAGGCATTACCTGCCTCGCGGCTCTCAGCTGGTGAGGCTGGTGCATTAATAGCGGCGTGAGATTACAAGTGAAGGCCGGTGAAGGACTCAGGAGTTGGCCAAGCGAGCACGCGAGGGAAAAATGACTTCCTGTACTTAATATTATCCTGAGACTTCTCCAGAATAGTAATCGCGAAAGGCACACACGAGTTGATGGTAGGCTACTCGCAACATCAGTAATGAAATTAGACATATATTACATAAATATGAACCTAATCTAACCAGACCATCAAAAATGCTAAAACCATTCTAATATCATTTCATGTTTAGATAAAAATTCTGAATGTTCTTTTATACAAGAAATATGATTACCTTTGATTATATGATAGCCAAGCAAGAATTATACAAATGTTCCTTGCTGTCTTACTACCGTACCTCAAAGTTCTCCAGATGGAGCTCCAAGGTGGTCAGCATTGCAGGGGCTGGCATCACTCAAATATAGACTCCACACTGTCACATGATAATTCAGACTCCAGGTGTCAGTCTCTACTTATCCATTAATATTCTGAAATTGTAAGGATTTTCATACCATAATAGCAAGAAGAGGAAATGATACACAAATGTAGCATTGCATGATTTACATAAAATGTATATAATCAATCAATAAATAAAAACCATTTGGAACATGATGACTATACACTGAGAATACGGACTGGAATGAATCCCTCCACTACTCTGCGCACACACACACACACACACACACACACACACACACACACACACACACACACACACACACACACACACACACACACACACACACACACACACACACAGTTTCCAACAGCCTTGCCCTATCCTCCACACATCACATCACTAAACCCATCCTGCAGACAAATTCACTGATCAACACACACCAGTCACCCAAGCCACACCCTCAGATCCACTCTCAGCTTTGGTTATCTGGTTATCTACTCACAAAGGAAGAATACCCAGTCACACAGCACACCACAGTCAGCTACTCACCACTCAGCCCTGGACCCAGGAACCCTGCACTTGGTGATGTCCCTGCCATCACCAAGCACAGGACATAAAGGGTCATTCCAGTAAAAACAATTAAAATAACAACATTCATTGCTTTTGTAACTTTTTTGTTTATGTATCTGCTATACATATATAAGTTAGTATCTAATGACATCCCAGACACAAACAGTGAATGACAGGTCAATTTCAGCTTATTCTTCTACACGAGTAACAGTTCAGGTGTCCTAAGTACTGAGCTCCAGCGACCCTCGTGTCACTGAACATCCTCCACCATGCGCCTAAGTGACTGACTGTCACACTTAAAATGAATGCACAAGCAACTTAAAGCTTTGTATTATTTCAATGCTTAAGTAACTAATTACCTGGGAATATTGCCATATTTACTTATCTTTATGATTTTATCCCTAAGATCCCTCTGAATGTATATAAGTGATTTGAGCTTGACATGACTTAAGCCTCTTCACACAGGCTGACAAACAAGATCATGTTAAGTAAAGTTATTCCCTGGTATCTCAATATGCTCCCCATGCATGAAGGACCAGGAGTGCTGGTCCATCCTGCCTCAAGTAAACAAAAGACTGGAGTGCCTCTACCCTGACCCTATCTTACTTACAACTACACACAGCATATCTGGTTTTCTCATGACAAACGGAACAAAGAGTAACCCAAACCAGTGATTTATATATAAACTGCATTCTAAAGCATGACTGATATCTATACCAGGACGACATCCCACACTAAGAGGGAAGGCAGTCAAGGCAAGGCATCTACATACATTTACATTCACATCTCAGCCTCTGGGCCTCAAGGGGAGAAAGGACTGACCCTCAAGCCACATTATAAGGGTCAGTTGTGCAATAAATTAGTAATACTCAAGGTAGTGAGTGACAGCACCATGATAATCATCCCTTCCCCACATGGCCTGATCCACTAGCCATGCATGATGCAGAACCTCCCATGGAAGCCCTGGAGGTCACGTCTTCTTTCATGCACTCACAAGACATGCCAATGTACTTCAAACACTCAGGCTCCTTAAACAACTTCCCATTCAAAATTACATTTATCGTCATACACTGTTTGACTCTTTCTCTCACTCACTCTAACTATCATTTCCTCTTTTAATCATCCATCAAAACTGAGAGAAAGTTTCTACTTGTACACAGATGCCACACATAAAGATTATTCATACTGATTTATATACTTATATAATACTACACATTTCAATATCTGGTCAATGTAAAAATTACACACTAACAAACACGTTACAGATTAGTTAAGACACAAGTGGTCAGAGCATCAATATATAATAACCATGAAAATAATAAATAAATATATAATAATAATAATAATAATAATAATAATAATAGTAATAATAACAATAGTAATAAAATAATAATAATAATAATAATAATAATAATAATAATAATAATAATAATAATAATAATAGTTATCATTATCATCATCATTAAACAAGAAGAAATGATTAAGACACTTATGATCTGATAGAGCTTCAGTAACAAAAAATAATAACAAGTAAACAATAAGGACCAATACCCACTATGTCCAGTCCTCTGACTCTTAAAGAATAGACATCAGTAAGTAAAGTTGCAAGCCAAGGGAACTTGACACAAGGGTACATGATACACAAGAAACTTCACATTTGGTCACAGTCCCTTACATTACAAGGACATTTGATTACCTCACAACTTGCCACCCTTCCCATCATCCCACATGGAACTCCTTATGCCCTTCCAGCAAGACAACAAGTACCAGGCCACTACTGCTGTGTAAAAATCAATTCACTATCTGGGGAAACACTAGGCAATACTGTATAAACATAAGGCAGTAGAAGAAGACTAACAAGTGGTCCAGGAAGATGAAAAGGTATAGAAAAATAAACTGTACTCAATCACATAGACATCACAGAACATTAGAGACTATCACCTGATCTGTCAACCACTCACTGAAGAGCAAGACACAGCAATGATATCTTCTTTCCATCAATACCTGAACACTTGAATCTGCCTGCACGTATAAGTAATACCACCCCTGATTTACCTCCGCTTTCCCCAAGCCCCAAGTGGTCCCCAGAAGTTCGCTACAGAGACTATGTAGATGTCATCCTCAGGTCCCCAAAAGTTTGTCCTATGATCTAGAAGTCTTCCCCCAAGTCGTCCATCTGCTCACACACCCAGCCCACCCAGTCCAGCATCTGCATCAGGGTGGAGTCATCCTGGAACTCCTTCTGCTTGAGGGCGGTGCGGGTCACTCCCTCAATGCAGACAGAGATACCCGACAGAATCTCCTGTAGTTTAAAAGACAATGGCACTGTAAATCATGTGAAAAAAAAAAAAAATTTCCTTTACAAATTTCAAAAATTATTAGCATGTGATGTTTGGCAATGATGATATCATAGTCTTTAATTAAGTGACAAACACATCACACATATTTCAATCCAACTCCTTCAAAGTATCTCATAATCATCTTACCCCATCAGCTCCCAATAGTAAAAAGTGTATGAATAGTGTGTACATGCATGCGTGAGTGCATGCCCATGCGTGCATATGTGTGTGGTGCTTTGTCTGGACCTGGTATACAGACAAACTAATGTTTATATGAATTTGAATACTGTAGTTATCACCAAAGTTGAAGGCAACATGTTTACTTTGAAGAATACTAATAACAATGAGCCTTTCACTGTTTTTGAGCAGAGCCAGAGCAGACAACACTACAGTACCTGAGGCCAGGAATGCCTGAGGAGGGCAACAGAGTGGTCCAGGAGGGTGGCTGGGGTTAGCAGCTCAGTTGTCAAGAGGAGGCAAATCAGCTCCTCTATCTTCTTCCAGGAGAGTTTCTGGTGAGTCACGTTGGGGTTCTGTGCCACAAGCATCACTGTGCGGGGGCAGAGGATGGACCCCAGGCAGGCCGGGCTAGGCAGCACTCCCCCCAGAGCCACAGGCCGCCACAGAGACACAAACTCCTCCTGTATCTCCGATGTTATGAGAGGTGGCACACACACAGCTGAGGAAGGATGGCAGGTATGAGGGACATGTAATGTGGTTGGTGATGAATTATTGGAGAGCTTTCCTCATAAGTTCACACCTCTCACACCTGATCTTACAATTCTCTTCACTAGTCTATCATCCTCCATTCTCTCAATATGTCCAGACCATCTCAGAACACACAACAGTAGGCACTGACCCATGACCACCAGCAGGTCCACAGTGAGGGTCTCCAGGGCACGATGTGAGGTCAGCAGTACATCCTGCCGCTGTGAGAGGCTCCTCCTCACATCTCCAGTGATGGTCAGCAGCAACTCCCGTGTCACCAGGCCAGACAAGTCAGACCCAGGGCTAGACGTCACCTCCCGCAGGATGCTCTATGTGTGAGTATGCCCATTAGACTAATACAGTTGTTTTGCATACCACATGTTGTCATGGTACTTCTATCTTTTTTTTTTTTTTTTTTTTTTTACATTACAAGGGCACTGGCCAAGGGAAAACAAAGTGTTGGAAAAAAAAAATCCCGCTGGTTGCCAGGCCCTGTTAAGAGGAAAGTAGAAAGAGAAAAAACAAAAAAATCTAAAAGGAGGGTCCAGTTAACGTAAGAGGTGTCTTGACACTCCTCTTTTGAAAGAGTTTAAGTCATAGGCAGGTGGAAATACAGACACAGGTAGAGAGTTCCAGAGTTTACCAGTGTAGGGAATGAAGGAGTGAAGATACTGGTTAACTCTTGCATTAGGAAGATGGACAGAATAGGGATGAGAAGAAGTAGAGAGTCTTGTGCAGCGAGGCCGCAGGAGGGGAAGGCATGCAGTTAGCAAGTTCAGAAGAGCAGACAGCATGAAAACAGCGGTAGAAGACAGATAAAGATGCAACATTGCGGCGGTGACTTAAAGAATCAAGACAGTCAGTTAGAGGAGAAGAGTTGATAAGACGAAAAGCTTTAGATTCCACCTTGTTTAGTAAAGCTGTGTGTGGATCCCCCAGACATGAGAGCCATACTCCATACACGGGCGGATAAGGCCCTTGTACAGAGCAAGCAGCTGGGAGGAGAGAAAAATGGACGAAGACGCCATAGGACACCTAACTTCTTGGAAGCTGATTTAGCAAGAGTAGAGATGTGAAATTTCCAGTTTAGATTTTTAGTGAAGGATAGACCGAGTGTGTTTAATGTAGAGGAGAGGGAAGTTGAGTGTTATTGAAGAAGAGAGGATAGTTGTCTGGAAGGTTATGTCGAGTAGATAGTTGTAGAAATTGAGTTTTGAGGCATTGAACAAAACCAGGTTTTCTCTGCCCCAATCAGAAACAAGTGAAAGATCAGAAGTTAGGCGTCCTATAGCATCTCGCCTTGAGTCATTTAATTGTTGTTGGGTTGGGCGTCTGTTGAACGCTGTTGAATAATGCAGGGTGGTATCATCAGCATAGGAGTGGATAGGGCATTGAGTCAGATTTAGGAGATCATTGATGAATAATAGAAAGAGAGTGGGTGATAGGACAGAACCCTGTGGAACACCACTGTTGATAGTTTTAGGGAAGAACAGTGACCGTCTACTACAGCAGCAATAGAACGATCGGAAAGGAAACTGGAGATGAAGGTACAGAGAGAAGGATAGAATCCGTAGGAGGGTAGTTTAGAAATTAAAGATTTGTGCCAGACTCTATCGAAGGCTTTCGATATGTCAAGGCCGACAGCAAAGGTTTCACCGAAGTCCCTAAAGAGGATGACCAAGATTCAGTTAGGAAAGTAAGAAGATCACCAGTAGATCTGCCTTTACGGAAACCATACTGGCAATCAGAGAGAAGGTTGTGAGCTGATAGATGCCTCATTATCTTCCTATTAAGGATAGACTCAAAGGCTTTAGAAAGGCAGGAAATCAAAGCTATAGGGCGGTAGTTAGAAGGATTGGAGTGGTCACCTTTTTTAGGGACAGGTTGAATGTGAGCAAACTTCCAGCAAGAAGGATAAATAGAAGTAGAGAGACACAGATGAAAGAGTTTGACCAGGCAGTGAGCGAGTTCGGAAGCACAGTTTTTGAGAACAACAGGAGGGACTCCATCCGGACCGTAAGCCTTCCGAGAATCAAGGCCAGAGAGGGCCAGGAAAACGTCTTTATAAAGAATTTTAATTTTAGGGATGAAGTAGTCAGAGGGTGGAGGAGTAGGAGGAATATGCCCAGAATCATCCAAAGTTGAGTTGGTAGCAAAGGTTTGAGCGAAGAGTTCAGCTTTAGAAAAGAAGAGACAGCTGTAGAGCCATCTGGATGAAGTAAAGGAGGGAAAGACGAAGAAGTAAAGTTGTTAGAGATATTATTGGCTAGATGCCAGAAATCTCGAGAGGAGTTAGAATTGGAAAGACTTTGACATTTTCTATTGATGAAAGAGTTTTAGTAAGTTGGAGAATAGATTTGGCATGATTACGGGCAGAAATATATAGGGCATGAGTTTCAGCAGTTGGATGGCTACGGAACCGTTTGTGAGCCGCCTCTCTATCATTGACAGCACGAGAACAAGCAGAGTTAAACCAAGGCTTTTTAGCTTTAGGGTTAGAGAAAGTATGAGGAATGTATAGCTCCATGCCAGAGATAATCACCTCTGTTATGCGCTCGGCACAAAGAGAAGGATCTCTGACATGAAAACAATAATCATCCCAAGGAAATCAGAATAGTACTGCCTTAGTTCCTCCCACTTAGCAGAGTTAAAATGCCAGAAGCACCTCCGCTTAGGCGGGTCCTGAGGCTGCACTGGAGTGATAGAACTGGTAACGGAAATTAGATTGTGGTCGGAGGAGCCCAACGGAGAGGAAAGTTTAACAGAGTAAGCAGAAGGGTTGGAGGTTAGGAAAAGATCAAGAATGTTGGGCGTGTCTCCAAGGCGGTCAGGAATACGGGTAGGGAACTTCACTAGCTGCTCTAGGTCATGAAGGATAGCAAAGTTGAAGGTTTGTTCACCAGGTTGGTCAGTGAAAGAAGATGAAAGCCAAAGCTGGTGGTGAACATTGAAATCCCTAAAATGGAGATCTCAGCAAAAGGAAAGTGAGATAAGATGTGCTCCACCTTGGAAGTCAAATAGTCAAAGAATTTTACATAGTCAGAGGAATTAGGTGAGAGGTATACAGCACAGATGAATTTAGTTAGAGAGTGACATTGAAGTCTTAGCCAGATGGTAGAAAATTCTGAAGATTCAAGATTGTGGGCACGAGAGCAAGTGGTGTCGTTACGCACGTATGCGCAACATCCAGCTTTGGATTGAAAATGAGGATAGAGCAAGTAGGAGGGAACAGAAAAGGGCTGCTGTCAGTAGTCACAGACAACTGTGTTTCGGTTAGGAAGAGAAGATGAGGTTTAGTAGAGGAGAGGTGGTGTTCCACAGATTGAAAATTAGAACGAAGGCCACGAATGTTGCAGAAATTGATAGTGAAAGTATTAGATGAAGTGTCAAGACACCCAAGGTCGACAGCAGAGGGCAGTCCGACCTGGGGACATTTATGGTCCCCTCCCCAGAGGGGGACTCCGAGGCAGGGCGTGGTGAAGCCATTATTAAATTTTGATTTGAAGAGAGTGTAAAAGTGTAAGGTGTTGTAGTGTAGTGTAGGAAGTAGTAGAAGTTGTCTTTAGAGGGCAGGCTGCAGCTGCTCAATTGTATAAATGAGACCACAAAGGGAACCGGGAAGAGAGGACACGGGGAATCACTCAGTCTGCAGCACTGCCTACATCCCCGTAAGTACCTCTCCTGGAGATGATAATATCTCCCTTGATTGTATACATGTAAGCGTAGTAAAAATTGTCAGTAACTTTTACTGCACTCACATATTTACTATTATATAAATTATCATAACATCTCAGGAAGTGTCTGTTCCTGGAATAAATAGCACACCACAGTGAACACTGGATGTCATGCAGTATGTTGTTTCACCTTGATGGTGTTGAGCACCAAGGAGGGAGCAGGAGCCTCAGCCAGGTGCTCCTTGGCCTTGAGGGGTAGGCCCTCAGGAGGGGTAATGGCCTTCTTGGACAGAAGTTGAAGCTGCCTTGGTTGATGTACTGGAGCTGTTCAAAGAGAGATGCAAGAACCTTTACTCATGAATGTTGAAAATATCTCATATCTTGTATTCAGCATTTTTCTAATAGCTAAATGTAAGACTCAATAAAAATATATAAGCTGACTGAGCTACAGATATAATTGTAATGTGATTCTGAAAATCAGTTCTTTCCTATCCTCCAAAGACTGATGTTCATTATTAACAGTACTTAAAGTCCCTGTGCTTACAGCTGAAGGAGTGGTCCAGGGGTGACTGTGGGGTACGGCTGTGGCTGGGTGTGGAGACATCCATCACCACCACGCCAGGGCACACCTCCACACACTCAGAGTTAGAGGGCGTCACTTCAGTGCTTGACCTCTGCTGTGCTGCCTGTAGACAAAAATAAATACACCACTTTATTTCAGAATTATAGCATGAACCTCCTGGATATACAGGGTGTTTCAGAAAAAAATTGAGATGTACCGATACCAAAATTTTGGCCGATTCCAATACCGATACCAATACCACCTAATTGGGCCAATACCAATACTACTACCGATACCGATACTACTACTTATAGTGATTACTACACTGGACACCAGGATGAGTTGGTGGACGGCGAGCGTTATCAGATGGGAGGCTTTGTTTTGGGGGATGCTGTAAGTCCTTCTGAGAACGTTTGTGAAATAGGAGCAATTCTAGAAGGTTTTTGAAGCCATTTGCAAAGGTAAATTACTCAGTAATTGGAATGAATATCTTCTCAGTCTTCTGATTCTTGTCAGTTATTCTAAATTCTTACTTCTTACTCCTTTAGCGATCATTTGGTCTTGTGCATTTTCATTATTAATTTTATTGACGATATTTTGGCGATCAAAAATATTTTTAAAATTATCAAAATTGTAAAACAGACACAAAATATTAGCAAAAGAAACTCATTTTGTTGTGTATGTTTCTCTTTAATTAAATCTGACATCCTTTGATATTAATTCATTAGACATTAGTAGACCAATTCAGAAAAATGAGCTTTCACCTAATCTTTTCAATTAAATAGAAAAAGTTTAGTTTATTCTAAATTTCTAGTGTATTGCTATGATCTTAAATAATTAATATGCAACAAATTATACACAATGCACATGATTACAAAACAGAATCGTTACTTTCTTAGTTATGGAATTTTTACATCCTTAGGTTAACACAAGTAACTCAAAAATTAAACTTGCATTAAAATTAATATACATATATAATTCGAGCTTCCACCTATTCCAGTATGATATCTTGGAAAAGGCTACCACTAGCACTGTTAATTATAAATCAAATAAGAATATGCTGTTATTTACAATAATGCAAAATGCCTATATATATATATATATATATATATATATATATATATATATATATATATATATATATATATATATATATATATATATATATATATATACCAAATCATTTTGTTGGATTCTCAATATCTGAAGTTTGACATTCTTAGATTATAGTTAAAAACATAAGCTTTTCACCTGTGTGAACTTTGTGTGGGTGGAGGAGCAGCGTCTGACTGAGAGACAGTGAGGATGCGTGGTGACTTATGACCGACCGTGTGACAGGATGCCGGAGTTCAGCCTATACGCGTTTCATACACGTCCAATTTAGAGGTTGTGGCTTATTACCACAGAAAACAGTATTCTATGACATACGGTAATCACCACGGAAACTTAATACGCCATATTATATTAATTTGGTATCATCAATATCTTATATCGAATATATCATAAGTAGTAAATTCCTTTTAGGTATCGGAAGTATCAGCATAAAATAAGCCGATACCGATACTGATATCGATACCCAAAAAATGGGCCGATACCGCCGATTCCGATGCATCGGTACATCTCTAGAAAAAAATGCCACGATTTTGATCTCCATTTATTCAAAAACTAATAATGACAAAAGAACAAACTGTAGTGCTATCAAAAGCAAACTTGATGGCAATTTATCCCTTGTCTAAGTGAACTTCTTGAAGTTCATGTTTTCAATATGAGTGCCACGTGGGTTGAAGCATGCTTTAAGGCGTACACAGAAATTCTCACCAACTTTCTGGCATGTCCCTGACCTCAGTCCTCCTGATTTTTGGTTCTGGGGAGCTGCCAAGGCTGAAATCTATGCCAACAAACCATCAACACTCACTTAATTAAAGCAAAATGTGGAGGCATACACAACCAGTGTGACCCAAGAGACATGCCAGAAAGTTGGTGAGAATTTCTGTGTACGCCTTAAAGCATGCTTCAACCCATGCGGCACTCATATTGAAAACATGAACTTCAAGAAGTTCACTTAGACAAGGGATACATTGCCATCAAGTTTGCTTTTGATAGCACTACAGTTTGTTCTTTTGTCATTATTAGTTTTTTAATAAATGGAGATCAAAATCCTGGCATTTTTTCTGAAACACCCTGTACTACAAGCAGGTAATGGATTCAATGAGTAACTTGACAAAGCATAATAATGAGGTTACAATGTCCTACATCAAATTAATATGCTGGGAATATAAAACAATGTCTATCTATCTATCTACATACCAGGCTGGCAATCCTGGCATGACACAGACAAAGAACCACACACTCATACACATATCCTTCACATTCTAAATATACAAATTTGCAAGACTTTAAGTATCTATACATGATATGCTCTCTTTTGTATGGCTGGGTAAAATAAAATACAAGTAAAGCTTTTTTTCACAAGGAAATTCAACACAGTATTCTTAAAACCAATGCATCCTATTAAACAAAAATAGACACCTCAATGTTGTCGTTTTTATTGCACCTCCTTTTTATCATCCTAGACCAGACTACCTCTTACATAAAAATATAAACACTTTAATCTAAAAAATGCAACACTAAAAATATCTGCAAATAATCAAGCAGAGTCAGTAAAGTAAATTCTCACCGCCTGTAGGTCAGCTGCCTTCTGTGCCTGGCGGAGGAGGCGGTCAGCATCAGCAGCGAGGTCCTTGCAGAAGAGTGTCGGGGTGAGGTGTGACTGCACCCAGGCTGCCACCTTCTCCCGGCTGCAGCGACTCACCAGCTTCCTGCACACCTCCACACCCTGCAACACACACACACAAACACACCCACTTTGAGTCATCAAGCAACACACAACTATAATTGTCAAGGAGTGCTGGAAGAAAACATGCAAAATACTTAGCTCCAACTGAAATGACAATACTTGCATGGCTTTCTCCAGAAGGTAAGGGAATACAGACGAATTTCTGCTTACATAATACATAAGTTGTGCTCCCAGTAAATTATCAATAAATTAGGATTAACTAGAGATTTTTTCTTTTCCTATTTAATATATTTTCAACATTCAAGAATCATGACAAAAGAAATGAGTAAACTAATACTAATTTACTCATTTATAATTGGCTTCTATTCATCCTGTTATCACTGGAAAGATATTAAACCCTCCTTTGTTCATGTTAGTATCAAAACAAAGGGTTAAAAATAAGGGAAGATGCAGCACATTATCAGATCTACACATGGCAGTCAGTGTAAGTATTGTCTTTCATTCAATTTATTATCAAAGGAGAGGTTAAACAGTTACATCCTCTTCACTCATCATGCTACCAGAGGAGACGTTCAAGACCCACACCCCGCTCTCTCCCAGACAAGCCAAGGTCGCACCTGAGGGGAGATGTCAGGCGGCAACAGCAGGGCAAGGGCTGGCTCCACCTCCCCGTTGCAATGCTGATGGGTGATCTGGCCACAGCGGGCACGGGCCTCCTCAGACACCTCACGCCCCACCTCTACCACCCGCTGTTGCACCACGTCCCGCACCCGCTCCCCACCCTGAGGAGTGCTCTGGAACTGCTCTGCTATCACTGCTTTCAGCTGCATGGGAATGACACAGGTCAGTGATCATTACACACAAAAACATCAAACCAAATACTCTCAAGCATACTGACTCACTTCAATACTACACTCATTTCTTTATACATGTTAAGCACCGTTGAGTTTCAATGGTATAGTTTTCAAGGGTGCAACAAATAAAAATGTTACCCAGTTTTGTGGCATCAGTATAGGTATCAGTCAAAATTCTGGTATATATATATACATACTATATATATATATATATATATATATATATATATATATATATATATATATATATATATATATATATATATATACACAGGCAATCCCCGTTTAACGAAGGGGTTACGTTCCTAAAAAACACTTCGTTAAGCGAACCGATTATAACAAGTTTAACCCCTGATTTGAACTTCCATTGAGAGTAAGCAAAGCGAGAGTGCATCATAGTACAGTAAAAGGTTTAATGAAAGTAAAAATTATGAAGTTAAACATTTAGGTAGTTTAATTTAAGTCATTATAATGTACACTAATGTATGTATGTATGTAACTTTATAATGTTGATGATCTTAACTTTATGAAGGGAGGAAGAGTGAAACGGGAAAGACACTAACCGGCAACCTGTGGAATGTAAACAAAGTGCGCATCATTGTACTGCATACAAAACTTATGTACCACATTTCCACAAGGCTTTCCATTTTATCCATTGTAGAGTCACAAGTTCAGGTGGTTCTTTTAGCTTGCAAGGAAGATACGGTCTCACCAGCCTTCTTAATAGAGTCTGCTGACTTGAAACTAGAGACAGTATAATATGGAGTCAAGATAGTGGCCAGCACTGCTATAGTTTTCTGGCCTCTCTCGTGTCTGTGAATAATATCTAGCTTCATTTAGAGAGTAAGAGACTTCCTGGTCTTCTTACGAACACTAGGCCAATTGCAGGGCATTTTGGTGGTAAGTTGAGCTAGGGAAGACAAGCTGCTGCTGATGCTGTTATGTTTTGACTGGGGAGTGAATGTTGCACGTGTTGTCCACGAGAGGCTTGATCTTGATCTTGATCTTTATTCTATAGCGGTCCCAGGATTTTTCCTGAGGCATGCTTTAGTACCAACAGCTCCTGGTGTATTCAAAAGCCTGTCAGCTTGCGTGATATGGTGGGGCTTTCAAATTTGGAAAAAAAGATTACCTGGATAAAACTTCGTTAAAGCGAGTTTGGTGTTCGTTAAACGAGCAGATGGTAGTAAAATGAAACCTTCGTTGTAGCGAAATTTCGTTGTGTGAACCTTTGTTAAACGGGGGTTGCCTGTATACACACACACACACACACACACACACACACACACACACACACACACACACACACACACACACACACACACACACACACACACACACACACACACACACACACACACACCAAGGCTGTCTCCCTTAAAATAATGAGGCAGCCAATACAAGGCACACAACTTTCACATTTACATGCACCACTCTCTCAGCCCCTTGGCCCTTGAAAAATCCAAATATTAAATTGCCACATAAATAAACACAAAAGTACCCTGTAAAATTTCTACCACAAAGAAGAAAGCAATGGCCACAGCACAGCACAACCCAGAATCAAGGTACCTTCTCCACAGCAGCTTCCCTGAGTGAAGGCAGCACCTGGCAGCGCAGCGTCTTGATCACGTTGGAGGACACACGCTCCACCACAAAGTCCGTCGTCTTGCGCACCGACGTGGGCTGGTTGTGGAAGAAGTTGTCCTCCAGCTGCATCTGTGGTGGCCATCCAGACAATGATTACATAACTACACAAGCATTTTATTTTATTTATTCATCTATTTTTTTTTTCCATTTTTTTATGTAAGTAGGCCACTGGTCAAGGGCAACAAAACTTCTAATAAAAAGACCTATTTAATGCCATTTCTTACAGGGATGTCAGATGGAAAGATACAAAAACTAATAAGTATTTCAAAATCTCCCTCTTGAAAAAGTTATAACAGGAAGATTGAAATAGTAAAGTAGGCAGGCAATTTTAATACAAGCAGAACCTTAACTTAGAGGGCAAACTGATTTCAGATTAACTTCAATTAGATCAATTCAAAATATGACACATACAACCTTGCTTCACGACTCATAAAAAGTAATCATTTAACCAGATCGCTTATAACGAGTCACTACAATGATGACTAAGTTGCCAATAAAATATAAAAGATCTACAAGTTGCTGTGCTGGTCACCCATAAGGCCACTCCACCGGTCACACCAGAAGAAAAGTGAAACATTTATTTAGTGGGCATGTCAATTTCATATTCATTTCAAGCAGATCATTTTAAAATACTACTCATATACAAATTCCACACACACTCATGGAAACACCACGCTGCCAATAAACCCTAAAAATATATAAACTACTACTATTTCTACTACTACTACTATCACTACTACTTCTGCTACTACTACTAATACACCAGTACACCAAATACCAAAGAACATAGAAAACTCCACAACAAAATCTACACGAGATCTGACCAGCACCATCTAACATTACTTTTACACTTGTATTCTTAGCACTGCATAGATGGATCCTATTACTACCACTCCAGCCTATGAAATATTGAACATTCACAAGTTACTATGATGAAAACCTTAGCAAACCAGAAACAGACCTGCAGCTGTAGGTGAGAGTGAACAGACTTGTCAGAGGCAGAGTGTGGAGTGATCTTTCTGAAGGTGCTGCCTCCCTTGTTGCTGCCGGCCACCCCCAGCAAAGATTCATTCAGGAGGTTCTTCAGCTCACTCACAAAGGGGCAGCACAGTGTGATCATCTGAGGATACACAATAGTTTCAATGGTTAATGGTAAATGTCTCTTATGTTAAACTTATTATCTAACACTCAGGATCATACAAAATTCAGGAATAAATTTTCAAGACACTCAGGTCAATACTTGTGAATCCCACCAAGAAGAAATCTAACTCTCTTTTTATAATTTTTTTTATGAGAAACATTCCTCTTTATATGTAGTTTTGTAATTTTCTTCCTCTTGAATAAAACTGTTTTCTAGTATATCTAATATTGGAGTACAAGTTTCAAGACATCCTCCAGTTTTGAATGATCATTTTGACCTTTCTTTAGGGACTGGCACTTCAATGGGCATCTTTCAATGATCTTAATGTTCATGGCCATTCATGCACTAGAAAAAAACTTTTAAATGCACACATCATTCACAATCTTGACTGGAAAAGTCTGCAAATGATGTGTGTGTGTGCATATGAGTGTGCATGTTTGTATAGTACCTTGTCTTGGTCACCCCATGTGGGATTGCTAGCCTGGAATACAGATACAGATAGACAAATAATCCAGCAAGGTGTGTGTGCTCTCAGTGACACAACAGAAGGCTGGCTCTCTCCCTACCTGGTGGTCAACAAACAACGCTTCATCCAGAGTGTGAGTCGTCTCTGTGACCACCTGGGTCTCAGCGCCCTTGAGGGGAGTCACCTGGGGTGTCTCTACCATGCTCATCACCAGCGCCTTGGAGGGAGTCTTCAAAGGGGAGAAGGATGCACCTAAAAGAGAAGAGAGATGCTTGATTCCTCCTCCATTAATAAGTAGGACACAGAAAAGGACTAAAACACCTGAGGAAGAGATGAGACTCAAGACTCATAGGAAGAAGGGAATGCAGGAGCAAGCAGAGTTATTGAGAATACACATGAACTTGCATATCTCTCTCTCTCTCTCTCTCTCTCTCTCTCTCTCTCTCTCTCTCTCTCTCTCTCTCTCACACACACACACATGGACTCAATCCACCCAGACACTTTACATACCTTGCAAGACATGTTTTGAGGGTGTGTAAGTCTGGCCGGTTCCAAGGCCTGAGTGTGAGGGTTACAGTTCTTGGTGGGTGACAGCTCCCCTATAGACATGGCATCCTGTTGTGGGGTCTCCTTTTCAAGTTTAATGTGAGCTGTGTGCCCCACCAGGCTAAGACACACACCGCACAGGCGGGAGTAGTGAGTGTTCAGCGTGGTGAGGGTAAGACTGTATTCCTGGTGGTCAATGTCTGCCTCTGAGACCTCCACAAAGAAAAGGCCGTCTGGGAAATTGGGCAGATCAAAAAGCCAGCCAAGGAGCAGTTTGAGGAGGAGGCTGTTGGATGGGGCGAAGGTCTTTCCTGCACAGGCTCTCCCACATGAAGAACACCCTGTCTCTCCTTCAGGCCTGCTGGGAGAACCACAACTCATGTAGTACTCAAAAATATTCTACAAAGTAAAATCACAAGAACAACAGAAAGAATGATAGAAACATGATAGACAACAGTCAATATGAGGAATGATAACTTGAAAGATAGATCAGCACTTGTGAATCCCATCAAAAAGTACAATAATAGGTGCAATTTTATTCAACTCAATGCAGTTTTAACCTCCCTTCCATTCAGTAAAATAGGACTAAATACATCAGTAATGAGAAGCATCCTCTTTTTATGCTGCTTTAGACATTCCTCTTTCATAAAATTGACTCTATATATCACTAATAGGAGGCATCCCTCTAGTTGGTGGAGTGCTCACCGGACCACAGGCAGCAGCCTGAGCACCTCCCTGAGTGCCATTACCACCGTCAGGTAGTGGTAGGTGTGCAGAGCCACTGGGTCCACCATGCTAAGCAGCTCCACCACCCATGTCACCCCCACCACCAGCTGGCCCGCTGCCGCACACCTTCGCAGAGCACCACACAGGCTGACAGGCGGACACACCTGTAACAACAAAGCATGTGGTGAGAACATAAACTTTTGAGATGCTACAATATTACAAATACAATCCTGAGAGACTCCCATAACACAAGTTTGCACAACAGAGTCAACACACAAACTTTTTTTTTTTTTTATGGAAGAGGGGAAGCTGGCCAAGGGCAACAAAAAATATAACAAAAAAAGGCTCACTTGATTGCCAGTTCCCTAAAAGGTTAGTAGAGTTAGCCAAAAGTCTGGAACAAATGTCTTGAAACCTCCCTCTTAAAAGAAGTCTAGTCGAAGGAAGATGGATATTCAAAAGCAGGCAAAGTTTATCAGAGAAAGGTATGAATGACTGAGACTACTGGTTAACTCTTGCATTAGAGAGTTGGACAGAATAGGGGGTGAGAGGAAGAAAAAGCCTTGTACAGCAAGACTGCAGGAGGAGGGAAGGCATGCAGTTAGCAAGATCAGTAGACAAGAGAGACAGCAACAAAAAAGGTAAAAACCCTCAATCCTGAGACACTGCCACAACACAATAGAAACACAATTATGAGAGTTTAATTTCCCTTTTAAATCATAAGGATCAGACAAAGAGAAGCTTGCCAGTATTTGAAAGCTGTTCTATGAATAACAACATCCCCTAAGCATACCAAGAGGGTAGAACAAAAGGATGTCAAATCAAAATGTATATATTTTTTTTCATTTAAAAGAAATGTATTAAAAATCAGGATTTGGATAAAACTGCTGAAACTTTCACAATATGTTTACATTATAGACTAGTTTTCATAAACACACTCAAAGTTTACATAATTCACATATTTTGGGTTTGGCAAAAATGTAGGTCACAAACAAACAAACACAAACAAACTCAAATATGCTTTAAAAAATAGATATTGACCAGTTGATTAATATGATATATAATATTAATGCATTACTTACATTTTACATTAGAATAACAATACTTAACTTCAACGCACAATATCTCAAAACGTGAATACTGCACATACGCCCCTCTGGAAGGCAACGCCTCAAATAAATTCACTCAAACGAAGAAGACAGCCAGAATCCAGCCTCACCTTACTCCTAAGTGCTATCTGGCTGGCCAACACATTCTCCTTCAAGTGTTCACTGGTCTGGTATGGCAGGAACTCCAAGAAACCCAGGAACTTGGCCAGGAGACGCAGGCTGAGCACCACAGAGCGTGCCTCCTCCCTCACCATGTTGTCTACTGGATCTGCACAGTAATACACAGGTAACATTAGTCTGATCCATGTAATGTTGGGGCAGGAGTACTTTCCTCCATCAGGGCTGAGGAGCTGAGAGAGTGGTGTGAATGAGTGTAGATAAGAAAGCTGTGCATCATGTCTCAGTTTTTCAAGAAAGCCTTGGTATATGTATGTATGTATGTATGTGTATACCAACCTCCACTTAAAGACTGTTTTTCTAATGTCTGTGGTGGTGGAAGAGAGGGTAATTAAGTGGCAGATAGAAGCATGAGTGAAATTACCTACTAAAGCATACACACGTCTAAAATATCTACCATTACAACCTTGGAGAATATTCTGTGATAGTAAATAAGTGTGTCAGTGAGGACCAGTCTTACCGCCCTCCTCCTGCTCCATGGTGAAGAACTCCTGCTCACTGAGCATGAGGATCTGGCTGACCAAGACATCCTTCAAGTGCTGGTTGAAGGGGAAGCTGGCGGCTGTGATGATGAAGTCCCTGAAGAACTCCTGAGAGCCGGAGAAGGAAGGTGCTGGACAGGGTCCCCCAAGCTGTGCCGGCGTTACCAGCCGCTCATACAGACGCTTGTACTTCTCAGGGTGTTGCCTCCTCAGCACTGTCAGCACCCCTTGGACTGTGCAGGGTCAAGTCTCTCATTAGAATGAACACTGGCACACCTGTCATTCATCTTCTCTTCAAGGTGAGCTTTGTGCAAGGCCAAACACACCCAAATGATGATCTGGCACTCCAAAATATTTCAAAGTGAATTTTAAAACAAAAAACATACTAAAGTTGGGCATCTACTGTGCCATTTTCATATTCAAAATTATCTTTCTTTCATTCATGCTATATGTATTTACCTTACTTTTCTAGGCACTTCCTCATTTGTTAAGAAAACATTGAATTTAAACAACAAAAAAGTTGAATAAAAGGTCTGCTTCTAAAACTAAATGACAACAATATTTCAGACCAGCAGTCACCCAACACCATTGGTTCTGATAAGAGTAAAAATAATCATTTCAAACAGACCCCTAGATCAGTGAAATGCATTAGCAGAAGAACTAGTATGTGCAAGCATTATGCATAAATGTTAAAACATTTTACCTTTGTATCAAAATAGGGACCATGAAAGCCTTAAATCAATCCAATAAGAATAAAATATCTAAACATTTACACTTAAGACTACACAATGCCACACAAGTGAGAAAAGTGCCGCACCCTCCTGGTCCTGGTTGGGATGGCACTGGTCGTCATCACCCGACACATTGCCAGCAGTTGGGACTGGAAGAGGCGGGCAAAATGGACCAGGTTGGTAGGGCTGGGACAGATCTGCAGCAAGGAGTGGATGCGAGAGGACAGAGCCCGACTGAAGCTCCAGCCAGGGATGAGGTGGCCCTCCTCCCATACACGCAGCATCTGGGATAACACAGCATAGTCACCTTTACCTCTTAAAGAACAAGGTAAAATGTTATAAAGTTTTCCTCTTAAAGAAAAGCAGAGAGAGAGAGAGAGAGAGAGAGAGAGAGAGAGAGAGAGAGAGAGAGAGAGAGAGAGAGAGAGAGAGAGAGAGAGAGAGAGAGAGAGAGAGAGAGAGAGAGAGAGAGAGAGAGAGAGAGAGAGAGAGAGAGAGAGAGAGAGAGAGAGAGAGAGAGAGAGAGAGAGAATCTTTGCTTTATCTAATGTGAAGCCAGAATTAATGAAAAGCAGTACAACTTATAAATAAAAGAAAAAAAAACAGTCAGCTAATCTATCAACCCCTTCCATACCGCAAGACTGTTTTGTGGTACCGCAAGATGCCGCCGTGGTACGTGTGTACCACACCAATACATTTCCGTGTATAACCGTGGCCTGAGTGCGGATTTTGCCTTTTTCATGCTCCACATGGTTCACTATAAACAAACCCAGCGTAACAAAACCATCCCCCCCATTAGCCAATCAATATCGGAGTTAATTTTTCATGCATAAACTATAAAGCCAATCACTATTCTTTGACATATATTATTCCGTGAGGCACGTGCGCACACGGGCAGGGGGCTGCGGTACAGGAGGGGAACGCTTTGTTTATATCGGGGGGTGGCTGCGGTAAGGAAGGGGTTAATGAACACTTTGCTTGCAGACACAAAGACAAAAACTTGTAAATCAAACAGCCAGACACATGACAGACAATGCCACTGTTATCCTCCACACTTGGGTATATTACAAAGTGTGTATATTACAGTGAACTACTAGACTTTCCCTTTATGTTGGGACCAATGGGATTAAAAATGTAAATGATATGTGTCTGAGACTGAAGTGCTTGGCCTAACCTACCCTAATTAAAACTAATCTAACTTGTCCCAACTCTGATCCAACCTAACCTTTTTTGACCTGACCTGACCTGACCTAACTTAACCTAACCTAAGCTGCCCCATACTGCAATTCTGATATGTAGATAGAAAGACAGAGAGATCCTTTTAACTCTTGAGCCTGACAAGAGACAGAGTCCAGTCATACCTCGTAAAAGGAGTCTCGCTGCTTCCTAAAGAGATGGAAGGCCTGGTCGCTGGGGAAGTTGTTACGGTTGTCAGTGTCGGACTGGAAGGAGACACCACCAATGGGTGACTTAGGTGCCTGGGTGAGGAAGGAGGCAGGGGGTGGTCTTTCCAGGTGCTCCAGCAGTAGCCTGTGTAGCTCCTCTGAGAAAGCTGCCACACGTGGGTTCTCACACAGAAGCTTTAGCGTGCCTCTGTCCAGCAGCTTGAGTAGACTGACCACCCTGAAAAGCACACTGGCAGCAAAGTACACACAGTTGTGAGCCGTGCCAAGAAGGATGCCACTACTTTCCTCAGGCTCCTCCATCACTGGCACTGTGAGGAGCTGCAAGGTGTAGTAGAGCTCCACCATGAGGTTTGGGGCAAAGCTGTGTAATATCAGATTGGCATATACTTCAGCCAGTGCATCAAGACAGCTGTGGTTTGTGACTAGGTCAGGTAAGGCTTTCAAATGGTCTGTTGTCCTCTCTACAGGCTTTTGTATCACTTGGTTGGGTGGAGACTCCTGAGCCACAAGTTTTTCTGGCTTCCCACCACTCACACTGTCTCCACCTTGCCTCTTGAGCCTCTCCAGCCGCAGCAGCTCCCGCTCCTCCTCCAGAGTGCTGCTGCTGCCCCCTTCACCAGCCAAGAAGGGGGAGGAGGGGGACTGGCAGTATGGCACCCCAAACACTGCCTTGCTGCCCTCCCCAAACAGCTTCCCTTTGCTGTGGTGCGGTGTGCTGGTGCCAGTGCCAGGGGGTGACAGGATGCGGGTGGGATTTATCCTGCGCTTGGGCTGCCGCTCTTGTGATGGTGGCGTAGCGCCCACCACAGGGAAGGCCTCCTGGTCACTCAAGTCCAGGACCTGAGGTGACCCTTGCCGGCGGAGGGACCAGCTGTTGCTCCCTGGCCTGCTGTCTGCTGGGGGACTAGTGATGCCCTGTGGATGGGAACCCTTCTTCTTGCTTTGCTTCACTCCTGAAGTGATGAAGTCTCCCAGGACCAGCCTCTGCTCGCTGTGCTTACCCCGGTGGTCAGAGCCCTCCGAGCTGTGCCGCTTACTGCGGTGGGTCCTCTCACGCGGAGACACTCTGGAACCAGGACTGCCCCAGTTATCTCCTGGCAAGCTGGATTCCCGCAAGAGCTGCTCCACAGCAGGAACTTTGCTCTCATCTGATGAACTTGTGGTGTCCTGTTGTGAAGAACTTGTCTTATAATGTTGTCTAGTGACTTGTTTGACTTATGAGTAGGGGAAAAAAAAGCTATGAAACATGAACAACAAGCAAATTCCCTAAATGCATCCCTGTAATATATTAAAACATAAAATATCAATACTGTGAAAACACATCACTGAAATCAGTAATATGAACCACCTGCAAGGAATACATGACATAACAAAGCTGACTTTGGGATGTGCCAGACAGCAGTAACACCTCACCTTGCTGGAAGACTCAGCAAACATGAGACTCTTGGCCCTGGAGGAACAGTGCTGGCGGCGGCGGTGGTTGCCTCTGCTGGCTGGGGTCTTGCGGGGGGAGACATACTTGGTGACTCGCACGGAGCTCGGCACCTTGCTGGGGGTTACCTCTGAGCTGCTCTGCAACACACTGCCAACAACAAAGGATGAGGACCCATACAACATGCAAAAGGTACAAGCCTTCCAAATGTTTATTACCTATATCCAATAAAAAAGTTGACTTATTTTGAGAGGAATAGCTGGACTTGTTGTGTGTGTGTGTGTGTGTGTGTGTGTGTGTGTGTGTGTGTGTGTGTGTGTGTGTGTGTGTGTGTGTGTGTGTGTGTGTGTGTGATAAACTGTTCTTTTTTTTCTGGAAAAAAAAAAAAAAATGAATCCATCAATTATAGGGTTTCTAATCAATTATGATGAAAAAACATGAACTACAATAACTTAAAAGTATAATAACACAAACACAAAAAAAAATATTAGGAAGACTGGCAATGTAAGGAATCTGATTTCCTCTCTCATTGTACAAAGCAGAAAGGAAATATGAATAGCAGGCCAACAGTATCACCATAGTGTACCTGCCGCCACACACCACACACCTGCTGGACTGTTCACGCAGGTAATTGAGGAATACTGGCACAAACTCCACCCTGAGGGGAAGCAGGTCCTCTGGTATGCTCTCCTGTTGGGCAGCAAGATTCATAAGTTAGCTGCAGAATGGCACCATTAACATAACATAACATAACATAAATAATAGGGCCACCAGGGCCCATCTAGGTTATCCTATATCAGTCGCACAGCGACCTCGTCATCAGTACTTAAAGATACACTTACAAGTACTACACAATACATTATATACTAATTCTAAATATTTGGCCCATTAACAGGGCTAAGTCCTGCAGCGAATTCCTCTACAATCTGTGATCCCCATACATGGGGATCATGTCTTGTTTAACTATAGTAAATTTCTTATAAAAACTATCATGCAGTGCTATACATAATTATAAATCTAATAAATTTAAGTGCTTATCTAATCTGTTTTTAAACATTGTCAAACTAGTGCTATTTACAACCCTCTCTGGCAATGCATTCCAGAAGTCTACCACCCTATGACTAAAGAAATATTTTCTTATATCTAACCTGCAGCCTTGCTTTCTAATCTTCCTGCCATGATTTCTAGTCCTACTTCCCTCCTCTAAGGTAAAGAAAGATCTCACATCTATGTAGTTTGTATCTGAGAACATTTTAAATAACTCTATCATATCCCCTCTTATACATCTCCTCTCAAATGAAAACATGTTTAATTCCTTTAATCTATCTCTATACTCCAGGCGCTTTAATGCTGGTATCATCCTAGTTGCTCTTCTCTGAACTGCTTCTAACATGTTGATATCCTGCCTATAATGGGGTGACCAGGCCTGTATGCAATACTCTAAATGGGGCCTAACATAGGAATTATATAAGCTACGCACCACTTCCTTACTTTTATAACTAACATTTCTATTTATAAAACCCAGGATCCTATTTGCCCTATTTCTTGCTTCTAAACATTGCTTTGAAAATTTCATAGTCCTGTCTATCACTACTCCTAAATCCTTTCCTTCCTCTACTGCCTCTAGCCAACATCCCTCCATCTCATAGTTAAAGTTTGTGTTGTCTTTACCTAAATGCATAACCTGACACTTTTAGAATTAAACTCCATCTGCCACCTGTCTGCCCATGCTATCAGCCTGTCCAGGTCTCGTTGTATTCTGTAATTGTCCTTTTCACCCTGTACTGCACATGCTATCTTAGTATCATCTGCAAACTTTGATACTTTGCTACTAATTCCTATATCTAAATCGTTAATGTACACCAAGAAAAGAAGAGGTCCTAGCACTGATCCTTGGGGTACCCACTAACCACTTCCTTCCACTCAGACATTGCCCCATTTAATACTACTCTCTGTTTCCTATCAGAAAGCCATTCACTAATCCAATCAACTAACCTACCCCCTATCCCATGTAGTCTCAATTTGTACACTAGCCTCCTATGCGGTACCTTATCAAACGCCTTGCTAAAATCTAGATATATAACATCTATGCTATTTCCATCATCTAACTCCTTGGTAATATATTCTAAGATATCGAGCAAATTTGTAAGACAGGACCTCCCTGATCTAAAGCCATGTTGGGTATCTCTAATTAATCTATTCTCATTTAAATGCTCCCAAATACTACCCTTAATGATTTTCTCTAGTATCTTACATACTATACTAGTTAAACTGATCGGTCTATAATTATTCGCATCATCCTTCCTACCTTTTTAAATATTGGAGTAACATTAGCTAACTTCCAGTCCTGAGGTATCTCAGCAAACCTAAGTGATCTTTCAAAGATTAACTTAAGTGCTTCAGAAATACTGTCTACACCCTCCCTAAGTACTCTGGCATGTAGCTCATCAGGACCACTAGCTTTCCTATCGTCTAGTTCAAGAATAAATTTCCTAATAATTCCCGGTTTTATATCAATATTTTCTAAAGCTCTTAAACTACTCGTCGCACTGTTTGTAACAGGATTTCCTATTCTTTCCTAGTAAATACTGAAGAAAATTGTTCATTCAATAATTCTACTATGTCTTCATTTTGATCCACTACTACACCATCTTTTCTGAGTGGTCCAATCCTATCCTTATTTCTTTTATCACTGACCTTGTAATAACTATATAATTTTTGGGATCTTTACTCCCAGCTCTAGCTAGTTTTATCTCTGCCTGCCTTTTACTTTTTTTATAACCTTACTCAAATCATCCCTGACCTGTCTGTACCTAATCAAATCTACATCTTCCCACTTTTCTGCAACTCTCTATATGCCCTCTTCTTCTCTCTGATCTGGCTACCTATCTCATGAGTCCACCATAATGGCTTCCTGTTTCTCTGCCTTATATCTTTGTAAGGGATACACTGCATCACTATACCCTTTACTACAACCTTAAAAATATCCCACATCTCCTGTGCAGTTTTATTTCCAAAACTATCTTCCCAGTTTACCTCTCCTAATAACTGACGTAACCTACCATAATTGCCTTTCTGATAGTTTGGGACTCTAGTCTTATTCACTATATTATCCCTACTGGAATTAATGATAAATCTAATTATATGATGGTCACTGTTTGCTAAAGTCTCTCCTACCTCAACTTCCTTTAAACAATGCTCAATATTTGTTAGTACTATGTCTAAAACCTTCCTCCCCTAGTAGGTTTATCTACCATCTGCACTAAATAGTTATCCTGAAAACTTTCCATAAACTTATTTTCACTAGCATCTCCTACCATCCTCTCCCAGTTTACTGACTTAAGATTAAAATCCCTAAGATAATTGTCTGACTAGTACACCCCTATTTATCTCATCTACCATAAGGTTGTCTACATCTGCTGACTGGTTAGGTGGTCTATAAAAGCTCCTACTCTAATAACCTTACTTTTGTTTACTCTAACATCCAGCCATAAGGACTCTACTCTGTTATCTACCTTAATACCATTAACCTGACTGGAAATGAAGGATTTTTACATAAATAACTACTCCTCCACCTATCCTACCAATTCTCTGGTGTAAATACATAATGTATCCATCTACTTCATATTCTTTCCTATTTTCCTAAACTTTTCCTCATTTACCCATGCCTCTGTGACACATACAACATCTAAGTCCTCCTCAACTATATAACTAGATAACTCGTCCTTCTTGTTCCTAAGACTCCTGGCATTTACATAAAAACATTTAAGTCCTGCTACCTTCCTAGATGCTGTCTCCTTATTTGGAATCCTAATCTTATTCTCTCCTATTTGCACCTGGAAATCTTTCCTAATCTTTTCACTATCTCTGTTTATCCTATCTAATTTATGTCTAACATCTTTCTTCTGGAATGCATTTGCTACCTCACCCCCTACACTCCATCCCAACTCCCCTCCAGACATCCACTCAGCACATCCACACCCTTCCTACTCAGATGCACACCATCCCTAGCATACAAATCCCTTCGCCCATAGAACCTATCCCATACATCCACAAAGCTGACACCCACATCCTTACACATCCCTTTTACCCGATCATTCACACCAATGGCTCTAGACAACCATTCCTGCTAACATACACACGAGGCAAGATTCCTGACACTACACACCTCCTACCACTCTCCCTTATCTTGCCTAACATTTCCCGAAATCTTGCCACTAACTCCTCCGACCCACCTGCTCTGACATCGTTCCCACCTACGTGCAAAACTACTACACCCTCCTCTCCATCCCCCAACCCTCTTCTGCACCTCCTCACTCACTGCCTTCACACCTGCACCAGGCATACACACGTTCGTCCTCCTATCCCTGTCTTTCCCACAGAAAGTGCTATCTAAATACCTAACCTGAGAGTCACCCACCACACACACCTGAGGTGTGCTAGGCACAACCCTCCTCCTCCTCTCCTCTACCCCTTCTCTCCTTTCACTCACCACAACCACTTCATTCACTCCTCTCACTCTCCCCTCCCCTCCAACAAACCGAACCTATTTTCACACTCAACAGGTTTAGTCCTATCCTCCCTAACTGCCTCCGCTTTCCTTCCCCTCGCAACCTGCCATCTCTGCCCATCCTGACTACTATCTTTCCCAGTCTGGCTCGCCTGCTCCCTCTTACCCACTCTGCTCTTCCCGACAGAGGGCCAAGCCACCCTGTCGCCCTCAGAAGGTCCAACCTTCGGCCTAACACTGATCTCCTGCCTAATTTTTTCCACTGCCTCCCCAAGCCCATTGATGCATGCATACTTACAAAAGTAGCTGCTTGAGGACTGGCATTAAGTGGGCCTTTTAGTTAAATCACTTTTGTTGCCCTTGGTCAGATTTTCCCTCTTATATATAAATAAACAAGATAAAAAATATATCCTTTAGTCCATTCAATTTCTCTCACTTTTCTACCACACACACACACACACACACACACACACACACACTACCAAGCTTACAAGATAGAAGAGAACATGGGGACCTAATAACATGTACAAGATAGTCAATGGCATTGAAAAGATAGACAAGGAAGACCTGGTGCTGTTGACAGAAGATGGAAGGACAAGAGGACATGTAAAGAAGATCAGGATGAGGCAGTGTGTGAAGGATATCGGAAAATACAGTTTTCCACACAGAACGGTGGAAAAGTGGAATGCATTGGATAATGAAGTTGTTACAACACATAATGTGCATAACTTTAAGGAAAAATTGGTAAATTGATAGTTTAATACAATATTCCCTATCTCTACCATCACCCCCCCAAACCCGTACAATAAACTTGAGGACCTTTGGGGAATCAGGGGTTTTAGGTGGGGAGGCATATATGAGTGATATATGGTGGCCATGGCTGAACTGAGCACACAGATGTCTCTGTGCACCTGTCTGCCCAGCTCCCCACAGATCTGCCGCAGCTGGCTGGACTTGAGAAAACTTGACAGGCACAGCACATTCCCAGACCTATTGCAGCATTAATATTCATTTGCAGCAGTTAGTGTACTTATTGGAAATGTTATAAATAGTAAAAACGACAATCTAAGGGTGGCTAAAATCATCTATAGTTTATTGCACTAAACTGTTGTCAAACTGAAAACTGAGCCCCACTCAAACCCTGCACAATACAACTAGATAAATACACACACACAAATGTTTTATGGAAGTTTTATGAATCACTTCAGTAAAAAGCAAAAAATGAAGTGTTATAATTACATGTTTAACCATTTTATAGCAGGTGACACTATCATATATTTTACTCTTCTGTCTAAACAGGCCCACTGCAGAACAAAGGCATCCTCAGCATTGCACAAGCTGCACCACACATTTATGATATCGCGTTGGTTTAGAATATCTTGATAAGTGACTTACAAAGAATTCAGTCAAAAGGAAATATGAAAAAATCGAAAAAAATCATCCACCATGACGTTTTTTTTTTTTTTTCTTAACAATAGCAAGACAATGCACTTTTATAAACACAGCTACGGGTTGTTGGGTCTCACACAATGCGGCTTAATTAATTTCCAATACCAGCAGGTTCAGATGTAGCAATACCGAGACACTCCTTTGTGCCTCCTGCCTCGCTCCTCATTAACCAAACATAAGGTCCTTATTTACACTTCACCGCCACCATGGCATCAATACACACTCCATCACCTAACGTGTTGGTGTTCACGCCCGGAGCAGTGAAGAGACATGACCGCTGTCCCACATCAGAGAGAGAGAAAAAAATCGAAATAAAAGTTGGGAAGTAAGGCGTGGAGGTGAAGGGCGCGGCGACCTCCAAGCCTCTTCTCACCTTACTCGCCGCCATTACGGAGCTTGATTCATCTTAATTACTAACTCCCACCAATCTTTATTATCTTAGCTCAATGTATACTCACTGTTGAAGCCCCGTCCAGCCACCGAAGCAAGTCATTGGGCCTCAAACCGCCCTGCACTAGCTGCTCTATGAGCGCCGCCATCTTTCAACCCTTTATTTTCAAAACAAACCAAAGTGTCAACAAGTAGCTTTAAAAATTTTCGGTGGACAATGAACTAATAAAATTCCCCAAAATTATCATAATAATTCATTCTAAATAATTTTTCATAATTATACGAAGGAAAAGATCTTAAGCCAAGTTAACTTATGGGGAAATATTTATCGATTGTTTTTTTTTCCGTATTGATTGTTCGTGTTATGTTAAAATACCTTCTCCATGGATCATTGTTATGATTATTACGATTACTCATATTATCGTCATTATTGTCTGTTGACAGATTCAGGCTGGTTTAAATGGAGCAATTTGCTACAGCTGCCACAGGACCGATATGTAGTTGGGCGACGAGCGCACCTGCGCTGGCGAATAATTCACCTCCATCCTTCTTTCTTCTTTCTATCATTTCATTATCACAAGCTCATTATTCTGATCTCTCCTATCCACATCGAATCCATTCTGTTTTGCGTTCCCTATTGCAATCGGCTTGCGTTGTTCTTTTTTTTTTTTTTTTGTACTTTTTTTCTATCCTTACTATCTCCCTTAATGTAACAGACTCACTCGGTATTCATTCTATTCCCTTCTCACACTTGGTTGAATAATTAAGCCATTCTATTGATCACTATCTCACCACCTCACCACCATTCTCCTGCCGTCTCACACACCTCTCCACTTCCTCCCTGCGCTGATTCTCTCTCATTGGTTTAAGGACGAGTCGAGCGTGAATTAAGTCGAGTGTGTCAAGTTGAGCGCACTAAAGCCTGGTAGAGCGTCAAAACAACACTACAATTTAGGAAATTTTTCCTAGACAAAACAGTGTTAGTTACAACATAATCGAGGCTGATGTTTACGTGAATCATGATGTTGTCTCATGTTTTCGAATGTACTAAAGTAGTACGTACTACATCAGATAAAGCTGTATTACCGTAAAGTAATGCATCAAATAAATCTGTATTCATCCTCTGCAGAATAACGAAAACCGGAATGGAATGGAGAAAGGAATTCCAACGCGGAAAATCAAGTCTGAAGGTTACAGAAAACCTGAACTCGTTATGTTAAAAGGTTTACCCATATCAAGCCTGTCTCACTGATTGTCCATCCAATGTATCTAAACAACTGGCTCGATATTAGATCTAAGTTAATGCAACTACTGCTTGTAGCATATATAATTAATTATGCATTCTATATTGTATGAAACGTAAAGATGATGATTTGTGTGTGTGTGTGTGTGTGTGTGTGTGTGTGTGTGTGTGTGTGTGTGTGTGTGTCATTCTTACATCAATCTGGGAAAATATTGGGCGGAAAAGATTGCTTGCGTTGACGCTCGAGTTGGTATGCCGCTCGACTTGGCTGGCATACAGATATCTTCCCTGCCTTTCTCCCTATAAATGACACTCCGTTCACTCTTCACCTTGGCCTTCGCCTCGTCAGTCTCTAGCTGTTTCTCATAATATATAATGCTATCCATGCATTTTGATGCTCATTCTCCACTTCATCGCTTTCATGCCCTCTCTCTCTCTCTCTCTCTCTCTCTCTCTCTCTCTCTCTCTCTCTCTCCAATGAATGAATTCTGAATATTAACTCTGAAACATGAATATTCCCTCAACTGACTTCTGAACGAATGGCTTTCACTTAGCTTAGCTGCAAGTCTAACTACTGTACTTGTGTGGTAGTGGCACTGACTCTGAGGGTCCAGCCTTGGATTCTGTCATCGAAATCAATTTAAAAGAATCTTCTACTCAAAAAGGAAGCTTTTTTCAAAGCAAGAAAAAGGGTAATGTGTGGCCGAAAAAACCTCTAGCAGAAATGGGAAATAACGAGACATAGAAGTTCAACTGTTTAAGTGGTTCAGCACCTCGAAAATATTAATGGTAGAAGAATACTTGACAGTGGCATCACATATCTGTTCACGTGTGTACTTTAATATGTACAGATGAGTATTGTGTTAACTATATAGTCATGGCAAACTTTATCAGTGCATGTGAATCTGAGTCAATTATGCGTATTAACGTATTAAAGCGTTGCTTTCTGTATTTAGGAGCTATTTCAAACAGGTTGAAGTTGGTCCAGAGCTTCAGATTATGGTTACAGTTCACTTTATATGTTATATTAATACTGAATTACCTAAAACCCAGGAGAAACCAACTTCGTTCAGCTTTTTTAGGTTGTCACTACTTGCTTTTGTTGTTTTTAGCAGTTTCTTGTGATGGCCACGTGGCAGAGGCGGCATCAGCTGACATTGGAACAGCTGTTTGGCGAACCAAGCACTAATGTCAGCTACAGATCAGCTATTTGCCAAATTACAGGAGAAACTCTAACATTTTTCTTGTGGATTTTTTCTTTTATACAAGAGGGAGACCTGCCAAGGAAAAAAAAAAAAAAAAAAAAGGCAAGACTTACATTGATATCCACAAGATCTATCGGATAGTAATCTGGGAAATTCTAAATTGGCATCACTAGAGCTTCTCTGGTCCTACTCTCATATCCTTGCAATAGATGCTCACGTCTCGCAATAGTACCCCGGATGGGAAATAACACAAAAACTACTCTGCCTTGAACTATCAAAGATTAATGTATAAACGCCACTTGAATAACACAATGTCAGCCTTTTCAATAAGGTTCTCATTACTGGCTTTAATAAATTTTCTACCTGCATCATCTCATGACTTTGTATTGGTAAAACTGCAGTTTAGGAGCAAAATGTACCAAGAAATCGATCTAAGATATAACAACAACTTTATGAGAGATGAATTATCAAATAGCAAATCTTTACATCAGAAGGATTACAGATTACCTTATCTATCTGTAGCCTTGTATATCAATCCAATCAACACAACACTGAAGCCAGGATCAGCAAGCACAATAAGAACAGGTCATTTGGAAAGATGGAATCCAGTTCACTGTTTAATGTTCATGAATACAGGTATAATTCTGTCAACAAGTAGGGAATACAAACCAGCATTATCTAAAAAGGAGGTTGTTGATATCATTAAACAATCACCACTTTGTGACCCCAGTAAGGCCACTAACACTCATAGGTCAGTGGGGCTGTTACTGAGGCTACACCCAGGTACAGGTATACAAACACACACACACACACACACACACACACACACACACACACACACACACACACACACACACACACACTTGTTGACATCCCAGGATTAACTGAATCAAGTCTTGAATTGCCAGAGTAAACTAACTGTGCAAAAGACTACATTTCCTCTAATCCATTAAGTTTAATTTTTTTGGGGAATAATATAGCTAACAAAAATAAGTCCATATAAACTAAGGATTATGTAATACTACTGGATAAACCCATGGGCAGAATGTTGAAATGAGGTGGTGAAAGTCTGCAGCAAAATATTGAGTACATACAAAGGATGCAACAATGATGACTTCAAATGGATTAAGGGCAAGATGACTGACCAACTATCAGCGAATGGAAGTAGTAAATAGGAAGACTCAATTAGATGCAAATAGTGTCTGGGAAGGAATACAAGGAGGTTATTATGGTCGCTGCTTGGAGGAAGCAGCCACATGGAAGCAGGTGTCAATGGCACACAGGGTAACAAGTGATCAATTGATGAATTTGCTTCTGACTTGTATGGATGAAACCTGAAGTTGAATCAAACACTGCAGACCTTCTCTCCCTGCTAAATGAAGTTTTAAATAAATCTGATGTGACAACAAAGAAATGACAGAATGAAACTTATGTTGTACAATTCCATGATGCCTGCAATACAAATCACCATTCAAAATATCACCTTCTTGGCTCTAAAATAAAACACCAACACGTACAAATGTCTCAACCAGATAAATAAGACTCAAATCTTGGATAAAAGTGTGTTCCTATGCGTAGCAAAGCAAAGCATCTACGACAATTCTATAAATTAATGTACATCCTCATGCGTGTGCTGAACCGTTTTTTTTAAATAGTTTACAAAATAATTCTAGTAGTAATAAATGTTCTTACCTACGTTTCACATACAAACAACCATCACAAGTAAATGAAACAAATGAAATGGAGGAACATGAATTTAAACCTTAAACAGAGTATAAAAAAAATATAGATACTGCTGTCTCTAGAAATCTCTGAGCCACAAATATCAAAGCACTTGTGTGTCTGCTGCCAGACGCCTGCTGAGCAACCCCAGGGAGGCGGCACCTAGGCAGTGTATAGGCCAAAAGATTTTTTGTGTTTAAATCAAGTTATGCTTTAAAAGAGTACCAAAGAAAAGTGTCACCAGCTCTGGTGAAAATACAAAAATCTAAACAAAAAACACCATTTAAAAACCAATAAAACTGCACACACACAATATTTCCATTTTAAAAATATTGGTCATATGAACATGAAAAAGCAAGGCTTCCTTAACAACTTCTAAGGTGCACTTCATTCCTCTGGGTAAGAGGTGTGGTCTCTGGTGAGTCAGCAGCCTACAGCAGCCCAAGGACTCCTATAAGGGTGGCAGCAGCTCAATGGGGGTGGAGAACTTGAAGTCGTCAGGGAAGAGCTCCTTGGCATGAGGGTACATAAGCTTGTAGGATTGCCTGATGGTGACATCTGCTACACCAGCAATGTCACCAATATCCTTCTGGGTCCTCTTGTCATCAGATGCCTGAGAGGGACATAAGATACAAACCATATCATCAATCATAACTAACCTCAAAATCATAGCCAATTCTACATACATATTTCCATTTCAAATACACACAATCAGAGAATATATAAATCTAACCAATCTGTCTATATACCAAGGCAGCAATCACACATTCATACACACATCATTTACACTCTAAGCTCCATTAGTCTGTTGTTAAGAAGAATAGTCTTGTGGACCACCCTACCACAAACCAGGAGCTAAGGCATAGCACAGTTGACAAGGTAACTTCCATAGTAAAGACCGACAACATAAACAGGTTAGTATTCTTCCCTAAGTAATGATCTTGCTTTCTGTCCCACATCTATGAATGTATCTATCTATATCCAAGGTTGTTAATCCTACACAAGATGGCCCAGGCAAGGCACCATACACTCACACACACATTACTCATACCATCAACAATAATGGTCCTCACTGGAAAGGTAAAGACTTGTGGCCCACTGTACTAACATACAAGGACAAGTACACCTACCAACTCATACCAACACACAAACTCCTCTTACTCAATCTAATAGAATGCAAAGCCAGACACCCACCGTAGAGGCAACCTACACCTAGCCACTTAGGTACTCTTCTCACACAGCACTGCACCTAATGGAAAGCAGACACTCACCATAGAGGCAACTAACACCCATTTACCTACTCCTCTCACACAGCACTGCACCTAATGGAAAGCAAAGACACCCAGAGGCAACTAACACCCATTTACCTAGACACTCCTCAAGTCACACACCTGATGCAAGGAAAAGAACCTAACAGCCACTTAATACTATAAAGACAGCAACAGCAGCCCTTATATGATGAAATTGTTCACCCACCCTCACTCATTCACTGTCCTACTTCACACCCACCTGAGAGGCCATGTAGATAGCAGCAGCAGCCACAGAGATGGGTGACCTGCCTGGAACAATGTCCAGATCGACAGCCTTGCGGGCGATGTGAGTGGCGGCCTTTTGAGCAAAGGTGGGCAGGCCGAGGTTGGAGCAGAATCGAGACATGAAGTCTCCAGTGGTGATGAGGTCCACCTGTGTCTCCAGCGCCTTTAGGATCAGCTTGAAGCAACGGCCAATCTCCTTCTTGCTGATCTTGCTCACAGCACAAATTTCCTGGGGTGTTTAAGAGTAAATGTCAAGAGAATGTGCTGAGGAGAGTGATTCTAAGTAAAGTGTGGAAAAGGACCAACACGCTGCACAGAATTATATGAGAGCTGATGATGAAAAACTTCAGTATATTGGTGTCCAAATTTCCTACATTGTTTAAGAAGAGTAATTAAAAACAAAACAAGAAGAAAAAAAAGAAACACACTGTATGAAATTAGGCCTGACATCCATCCGGTGTTTGGGAGGAAATGTACCAAAACAGCAATGAGGAAGAACTTTTGTAAAAACAGTGAAAGGACAGATTCTAATTACAGAAATCTGTGTCAATATCATTCAGAAAAAACATCCTATCTAAACATGGAAAGACTGTGAAAATCTGATATAACAATGAAACAATCCTTTTGAGAGAGAGTGCTACATGACATTCAAAGACTGGCAAAGAAAATATGGTGCACACACACACACACACACACACACACATCTGTCACTTCACAATCTTCTATATGATCGCCAGTATGGCTTCCGTCAAAGTCACTCTACTGGTGATCTTCTGGCTTTCCTTACTGAGTCTTGGCTATCCTCTTTTAGAGATTTCAGTGAAACTTTTGCTGTTGTGTTAGACATATCATAAGCATTTGATTGAGTCTGGCATTGTCAAAGATCTGATTTCAAAACTGGCCTCCTACACTTTCTATCCTCCTCTGTGCAACTTTATTTGAAGTTTCCTTTCCAAACGTTTTATTGCTGCTGTGGTGGATGGCCACTGTTCTCCTAAATCTATTAATAGTGGTGTTCCTCAGGGTTCTGTACTGTCACCCACTCTCTTTCTATTATTCATTAATGATCTTCGTAACCAAACTTCTTGCCCTATCCACTCCTACGCTGATAATACCACCCTACACTTTTCCATGTCTTTTCAGAGACGAAATGATCAGATCATGCAGGGACACCACAGAACGCATGACTTCTGATCTTTTTAAGATTTCTGATTGGGGCAGAGAAAACTTAGTAGTGTTCAATGCCTCAAAAACTCAATTCCTCCATCTATCAACTCCACACAACCTTTCAGACAACTATCTCCCTTTCTTCAATAACACTCAGTTGTCCGCATCTTTTACACTGAATATCCTCAGTCTTTCCTTTATTCATAATCTACACTGGAAACTTCACATCTCATCTCTTGCTAAAATAGCTTCTATGAAGTTAGGCGTTCTGTGGCATCTCAAGTCAGTTTTTCTCATCCCTCTAACTGTTAACTCTATACAAGGGCCTTATCCTTCTAAGGAGTACTCTTCTCATGTTTGGGGAGTTCCATTTACACAGTTTTATCAGATAGGGTGGAATCAAAAGCTTATCATCTCATCAACTCCCCTCCTCTGACTGACTGTCTTCAGCCTCTTTCTCACCGCTAAAATGTTGCATCCCTTGCTATCCCTTATCGTTATTATTTTCATGCTAACTGCTCTACTGATCTTACTAAAAAAAAAGTCACACGCACACACAAATGAAGAATAAATAAATAAGATAAATAAATACACAATAAATAATAATGAATACAAAAAAATGTTACCTTGAATGTCCTGGGAACACCTTCCTGTCGGCAGGCGATGTAGAGGGAAGCGGAGGCGATGGCGTCATTGCTGCGGCCCTTCAGATTTTTGCCATCATGTACCTAAGAGAGAGATACTAATTGAACACCTAAAGACTACTGGTTGACTATCTCCCAGATAACAGAAGTAGAGGTCACAAAGTAAGTCTTGAGATGTACGAAGCTCCCTAAAATTATCTTTGCACTACACACTTGAAGGAAACTGGTTAATTCTCTCTCCCTGACACACTTCGTAGAAGTTGCCACATTGTGATTAGGTATGCAAAGGCTCCTACAATGAGTGGAGAGAGAGAGAAAAAAAAAAAAAAAAAAAAAAAAAAAAAAAAAAGTCAGTCCCCATGCAGGTAATCAATCACTTGGTCTTATTGTTGTAAGGTGGTGTGTTTTGTACTGTGTGTAAGGGGTTAAGCCATCCAGGCTATCTGTTGTGAAAAAATTTATCTTTTTTATTTTTATTTTTTATACCATGTGGGCTTTTCACGGGAATTTATGGGCTAAAGGGGATACTTATTAAGGGTACCTCCTATTTCAAAGCCCACCCACTAGGAAACCGTTGCCCCGAGTGAGGAAGCCCAACCTACACTCAGACCGTAGACAGGATTCGAACCTGTGCGCTTGGAGACCCCTCGGATCCCAAAGCACGCACGGATCCACTGTACCACTGTATCAAATTGATTTCTGTGTTATGATGCTCCACAAAGAGAACATTAGGAAATTATTGCATCAAATAGCAAAAAACCTGATAGAAGAATGACGTAATGCAGAAATTCAACTTATAAAATGGTAATAATGAATCAGTTCAATAAATGTCTCAGCTTCGAAGACTTAACAACTGTAAAATACACCACAGATTCCTCATATATTAGTTTACTTTACAATACACCAATGAAATGTACTGACCAAGCACCAGAGAATTAATACCTTATCCCTTGAGATTCATAATAAAAAACTTACAAAATTAACGCCTTTTTGGACCCCAGAGCATCACTTCATGATGTTGTGGATTGTAACAAAGCAATGAATGTTAAATCCCATTACAAACTTGCTTCATTCTGACTCTACTTTGATTTTACTAGAAGCATTCTCTTGGAATTGGAACACAGAACAGGTAGAATTATTCCTAGAATCTCAATAGAAAACATTACCTCTCCTCTAATGGGAAAACAAAAATAAAAACAAAAAAACACAAGAGTGGAATCAAAAGGAAACATATAAAATCTTCACGAAACAGTACTAAAGCTGACACACAACACAAGACATCTGGCTGCCTCTCCTCCAGCAAGTATCTCTCCACTCACCTGCTTAAACAACAGGTTGGCTCTGTCCACAATGGTCTTGGGCAGGTTGATTTTGTCTGCCATGTTGCTGATCTCCCTAAAGGCATTGATGAGAGCACGGTCTGAACTGCTCATCTGTGAGAAAAGGAGGTCAAAGTAGTTAATGATACAATAAAGATATTTACTTATCATGTACCTTAAAAGAATGAGAGAGAGAGAGAGAGAGAGAGAGAGAGAGAGAGAGAGAGAGAGAGAGAGAGAGAGAGAGAGAGAGAGAGAGAGAGAGAGAGAGAGAGAGAGAGAGAGAGTAGAAATTCACATTAACATGACACTAACAAGAGAAAAAACTTTACAAAGATGATAAAGACAACAATACAACAAAAACAAAAAGCTACAAAGTCACCACAGCAAACAAACAGACTCACAGATCTGCGGTTCTGGTATTTTGAGTTGCCGAACCCGTCAAAGGAAGCCCCGCCCGCCCCTGGTCCAATGATGGTGGAGAGATCTGAACCATTGAGCAGGGGGTTCTCCGGCCCACCCACACGAGATGGGTCATTGTTGGCCTTCTCATTGCTGAAGGTCCTCCACTCTGAGCCGACATCTATCACTCTGCAGAGAGATGAAAGAGAATGTTTGTTACCTGTGGGAGAATGTTTGTTACCTGTGGGAGGGAGAATGTGTTACCTGTGGGAGAATGTTTGTTACCTGTGGGAGGGAGAATGTTTGTTACCTGGGGGAGGGAGAATGTTTGTTACCTAGGAGAGGGAGAATGTTTGCTACCTGGGGGAGGGAGAATGTTTGTTACCTGGGCAAAGGAAAATGTTTGTTACCTGGGAGTTGATGGGAAATGTTTGTTATTTTGCTGAAAGTTTGAGCATTAAGGAAAAAAATACATCAATTGCTCTGCCATGAATGAAATGAACTTCTCTTCACCCTGCCAGGAATGAAAAGAGGAGCTTCACTCACTCCTCACCACACCACCTCCAAGAATCCTATTATCCTGACTAACAATACACAAAACAACCCTGAAATATCAAAACAGTTAATATATGTTAAGAACCAGATAAAACGCACTCAAGACAGTGAGAGGAGACAGCAATTATGAGAACTAGCCTTAAGTCATCACAGAGAAATCAGGCCCTGCAGGTGGTGTGAGAGGAGAGGAGAGGAGAGGAGAGGAGAGGAGAGGAGAGAGAGGAGAGGAGAGGAGAGCAGGGGTGTGGAGTCGGATTTTCAAAAGTCCGACTCCGATTCCAGTAAATTTAAATGTTGCGACTCCGACTCCGACTCCAGGAAATTTGAAAGTTGCGACTCCGACTCCGGTTTCTTTCTTTCTTTTTTTTTTTTTTTTTTTTTTTACAGTACAACGATATAGTCTATTTTTTTTACATGAGGGATGGTGGCCAAGGGAAAAGATTAAGCAAAAAGCCCGCTAGTTGCCACACCCAAAAAAAGACGAAAGTTAAGAGAATCAATACTTACATATTTTCGAGTCAATCCACAAAAGTGTACTTGATGATTATATAATTATCATGAATTAATAAAAATGATCTTTATATGTAGTGCTTGATTGGACACATCCTCCACAAAGTCAATTTCTCCCAATTTGTAGGAATCTCCAATCTCCATAAAGTGGAATCTTTACTCGAAAATTTATCACGTAAAGGAGTTGGAGTCGCTCATATTTTTACCGACTCCGACTCTGACTCCAATGTCTTACCTGTCGCCCACCACAAGGCCACACTCGGAGCAAATCTGGTCACCGGCGCGGTAGTCTTCGATGAGGTGAGCCTCGGGGTGCTGCGGACAACACACCTCCACAAAGCGACTTCTGAAATGGCACACACATGGAATACAGTGAGACATAGCATGAAATTAAAGAATAAAAATTGTAGAAAAGATATTAAGTACAGTTTTCCTCATACTGTGAACAAATGGAGGAAGTGAGGAAGCTGTGAATGGATAATGGATATAGAGACAGGATACTATGAGACTGTTCCCCTGGCGCCCGCCATAAACCAGAACTAGGTAAATACACAGGAGTTAAGGTTCTATGTCGAGTGTGGTGTTGACTATTGGCTTCTGAAGTGGCATATGTAAAACCTGAGGTTCTGTGGTCAGTGTGCCATACATTACACTGCAAGGTTATTGTTGTTGTATTTGATGTCAAAATTCCAGATGCTCTCAGTTTTTCAGCCCTGTGTCAAGTGATATCTCTCTTGGTTGACCCTCTCGGACCTGTTCAGGGACTGGTATCTAAGTAGGCCTATTTGTTTAAGCATCTTTGTTGCTCTTAGCCAGATTTCCCTCCCACTTAGATGACAGACCCCAAGAAGGTTCATGTAAGGTAGCCAAAAGAATGGGATAAATATCTTGAAACCTCATCTTTGTAGTAAGGAACCCTATAGTGACACCTGGTAAACCTTCCCCTCCTCCTCAATGCACCCAATACTTAATGCATTGCTTAGTTTTATTTCATCAATGCACCCAATACTTAATGCATTGCTTAGTTTTATTTCAAAGTGAAATTACAGATACTCAATAAAGTTCCAAATTTATTCTGAATAGGCAACCTGTCGTCAATTGAAAATGAACTTGGCAGGCAATGTCACACCATATACTTGATGACCTACATAATGTAGAGAAAGGTTGAAATGCACATCATGAGATAACAGGTAACTGTTCTTAGATTTGAAAACATGGGTGCTCTACTGAATACTTGAAGAACCTTACTCATGATTAACAAATTAACTATATAAAGGCGTGTAACAATTTTCGGTGATTAAATGATTTAATGTTTCTAATTTTTAATAAGGCTGTATCTAAAACTTGTTGAAGTTCCACTTTAAATTTACAGTTTTTTTTTTTCTAATCTAACTGAATAATGATTTATCTTGTGAAGCTTTTCTGACGACAAATTAGCTAGCATCACATCACTTTGTGGGCAAAAAGTTGCACTCATCTGTCCCATGGCGTCCAAATGGCTGTGCCAAAATGGCCGTATTCAATTGTCCCATTCCACTGAATATACATTAAAAGTTATGAAGCACGAAAAATGCATTTAGATGTTAATTTTGTTGGTAGTAATTACAGAAACAGAAAGGTGCGTGCTTACCCTGTGAAGTGTGAACCACTATACAATCACCCACCCTGCCCTGTCCTTCATTGACAACTTAGTACTCTCAGCCTGGCAACCAGCGGGATTTTTTTTTTCCAACACTTTGTTTTCCCTTGGCCAGTGCCCTTGTAATGTAAAAAAAAAAAAAAAAAAAGATACTTTGAACAAGTCATAATTGCAACACAGTATAATTTAGCACATCAATAGTTATTAGGCAAAAATAGAGTATCCCAATATAATCTTTTGTTAGATGGCTTATCCTTAGCATTTCCAAGTTGGCAGATTTAAGACTTTTTCTTTAATATCCCATCCAAACTTTACAAAGGCCTGGTTGTCACTTTCACTGTAAAAGTATAATAGTAACACTCGTTAATGTTGAATCCACATCTCTTCACATCTAGAATATGAATGGGGGAAAAAAAAAATCTTAATTATTTGTGATGGTGTACAGTGATCCTCCTTTCCTGGGCTTTGTTCTGCCAAACCATTTACTAACACCGCTTCCAACACACCAATATATCTGGAGATTTGAGCTACCCTGAGACTCCCATTGGCTGTTTCCTCTGATATCAGGCCAAACGGCAATGTAAGTAATTAAACAAAAAAAGGCCCAGCTTAATACCAGTCCTCGAGCAGGTCCAAGACAGCTAGCCAAAAGAACAGGAAGTGTCGTGAAACCTCCCTCTTAAATGAGTTGAGGTCATATGAAGATAGAAATACAGAAGCAGTCAGGGAGTTTAAGATTTTTCCAGCTTTCTGCGATAATACTAAAATAACATTAGTGTTTTCATTCAGGAAGTAAATTAGGTTAGGTAAACATTGATGGAATACCTTAATTTCACAGCTGATAAATTGTATAGACCATAACTAGAGAAAAACAAATGTCATATCTTATGGAGAAATAAACTGTTTAGAAATTAGTAAGCAGATTATTAGTACATCCTCCCTGTCTGCTCTGTTAGTGCTGCACTGGGTACATTTTTTCAACCTAACTCTAACTATTAGTAGACTGCTTCCAACAGATGGTACACTAGTATACCCGAGTCACCCTAGTATTTCAGTCAGCTCTCTCTACCTGCTGGACTGGACAGAGTAACAAGGCAGACATGCTGAGGAGTAAGCCATTGCTGAAAGTCTTTGATTATCAGATATAAAGTGTACCTATAAATAAAGCTACAATTATTTTCTTATTTCCCTACTGGAGTGGGGCAAGTAAAGAGGCAACCAAGCAGGAAAGTAAGAGAGTAAACCATTAAGTGATGAATGTCCTTCACAATCAGAAAGTGTCTAAAAAATAAATAAAATAAAATAAAAAGCTTCTATTGTTTCCCTATTTTCCTGCTGGAGTGGAGTGAATAATGGGTCAACCAAGCAGGAAAAGTAAACCATTGAGAGTCTTTGAGAATCAGAAATAAAATGCCTAGAAATTAAAAGGCTACAGTGACTTTCCCAATCTGTACCTGCTGGACTAGGCAGAGTAATGAGACAACCAAACAGGAAGGCATTAAAGCAAATCATAAAGTGCCGAGTCTCCTTCACAATCAGAAATTAAAGTGGCTGGAAATTAAAGAGCGAGGACTATTTTCATGCTAGAGAGTGGGGCGGGAAGCGAGGCAACCAAGCAGGAAAATAAAAACGAGTGATGTCCTTGAGGGAAATCCGGTAATCCCCCACTTCCTACTCCAGCACAGTCACCACACGGACACCAGCCGCCGTGAGTCACCTTCAATACGTGGCACGCTGACCCTTACCAACACACTGCTCCAAATCCCACGAAATGACGAACCTATTGCATGTATCCACCGAGGCAGTTTTCCAATTGTCAAATCCTCTCTCGTGAGTATTTCTAACTAAATAAATACGTAAAGTAGGGGAGAACGAATAAAAATAAGTCACAATAACAATTAAATAAACTCACCATTAAAAAAAGTCAATGAAAAAGTTAAGGATGTGGGGAATCGAAAATTTACTGGCAATCAAAATTCGGGGACAGACAAGGAAAAAGAAACACCTTCATTATTACTGAACAAGGTCAACTGCGGCTTTTGACTCATAGCCAGCCACACCCTTGCCTCCTTGGGCGTCA
This sequence comes from Portunus trituberculatus, assembly GCF_017591435.1. NCBI lineage: Eukaryota > Metazoa > Arthropoda > Malacostraca > Decapoda > Portunidae > Portunus > Portunus trituberculatus. The sequence goes on from NC_059275.1 coordinate 2,619,360, forward strand.
TGGCGGCACACTAGGGGTCAGGTCAGGCTCGGGGAAGGGCGGGAAATGGCTCAAATAAGGGACAAAGCAACACTCACTCACCTGCTGCTGGCCATGTTTACCTCGACTGGGAGAGACGAGTTGCCATGTCGCGTATTATTCCTACTTTTATTAATACTTTCCTTCTCGTATTTTCTATTATTTTGCTAGATATGAAATTACTGTCATACGTTTTTTTTTTTATTATTTTTATCAATTTTCCATTTATTACGTATCAATCAGTTGCCATGTCGTGTATTACTCCTATATTTTTTCCTTTATTTTATTTCTCATTTCTTAGCTAAATAGTCTAATATGAACGGCTTTTCTTCTCATTGGTATAGATTTTTTTTGTCTCTCCATTCTTCTGTGAGTCATCGGTAATAAATCACATTAAATGGCTGATCTTTTATTCAGCATATTAATCACATACCTTTAAGTATACCTTATAATGTCAACCTCCTTCCTTCATGTTCATGCATAATACACATTTCTCTCCTTCCCCTTTTTAATATATCTATAAATCATGCATTTCCTTGGACTAGCACTTCCTCAGTTTAAATATGTGGCAATATGTGAAGCAAGATATGGCAAGATATAAGGTATATTAGTCTTGTATATTGTGCTAAACTCCTCACACAGACCATTATAATACAGATATATCTCATTCCCTTCATACCACCATAAATCACATCCATGGTTTATTATTCAATCAGTTTAAAGGCAAAAATGACACAGTATGAGACAGCAGTCTCGTTTGTTATATATTATATCAGCTCCTCTCCCGAGGCTCAGTTATACATATATCATCCTTGTTTTCCTTCTTCTTCACTCCATGAATAACATCAATGGCTTATCTTTTTACTAATTTTAAAGGTAAAGCGAGGCAGGATGCTGTAAGATAAACAACAGGGAGTCTCGTATTTACTAGTGAAAATGTTGTGGTATCTGGTAACTATCAAAGTCAAGTCCGTGCGCTTTCCGAGTCTCACGATGTCGTAATATATATATATATTTTTTTCTTCTCCGTAACCTGGATTTGGTGGCTAAAAATGAAAGTATCAATAGATAGTGGGTAATTTTTCGTTCCATTCTGAGTATGATAACTCTGCACACACACACACACACACACACACACATCAGAAGACGATTGTGGTGAATTACACACACACACACACACACACACACACACATATAAAGTGACTAAAGTCTGTTAAGGGAAAGCTAAGGAATGGAATAATTTTCTTTTTTTATGCTGTAAAAAGGTCGAAGAAATGGAGAAAGATCAAAAGAATACGCAAAAAATATAGTTCAACAAAGAGAGTAAATGTTTAACGAGTAGCAGGAGTTATATTAGGTTTTAGCGAAGGTGAATTCTCTAGAGGAAAGAGAAATGATAAATGAAAAATAAAAAAAAAAAAAATAGATAGATAGAAGCCTTGGTATCTGATGGCTGTTATCTATTCCGTTCATATCAACACACATTTCCATCTAGTATTTCATCTTTTCACTTCATACTCGTCTTACCTCTTCCTTCATCCTTCCTGTGTTTCCCTCCACTATGATTCAATCACTCATACCTATATCAAACCAACAACCGTCTGCAGTAGCCTACCCTGTGCCCCTGACTATCCTGCCCTACTGCAATAAGTCAATTTGAAACATGCGCACCTATTAGAGAGAGAGAGAGAGAGAGAGAGAGAGAGAGAGAGAGAGAACAGGTCCAATACCTCCCAGCGTTAAAAAAATGAAACGTTTCCATGCATGCTAGTGAAGAAAATGGTAACAGTAGTATTAACCACATGGCTATTCTTTCTTAACTTCTTTGTCAATTTCTTGAAGTTTTATAACAATGTCATCACAAACTTAACGAGTCATTATGTGATGCAAGTTTTTTTTTTTTTTATTCAATAACAATGGTAAGAAATATTGAGATAAATTTTGCTGCCTTTTTTTTTTTTCGTTTAATTCAACTATTCTTTAAGTAGTTATTTGTAGTCATATCGTCAATTATTGCATACTGAGATACGTATGCATTTACCTTTAGAGGTCAACTTTGAACATAATGGCAGTGAATACTGGAGCCAAACGTCTACTTAGATGAGGAGAGAAAAGAAAGAAAGAGTGAAAAAACATAGAAAATGCAAGAAAAAAAAAAAAAAAAGGACAAAAAAAAAAAAAACAATGTGAAATGAAAAGAAAAGAAGGAAAACGAGAAAACAGAACAATTGAAGACAAAGACGAAGACAAAGACGAAGACGAAGACGAAGAGGACAGTCACACAGGCCCGGAGAGGGATACACTTCTACAGCAGTTGCGCATCTGGTTGGGGTCGGTTCAGGAGATGCAGGATGGGGCCGTAGCCAAGGTAGTTCCCGAGCAGCACCTTGGCGTAGTAAATGTAACCCTCGCTGCCCACCACCTTGCCCATGTTCTCCTCACCTGAAACACACCACATGGCAACACGTTTTTAACACCTTGAGTACCATGACGCGTTTCTATATTCATTCTGCTTATACTATTTGGTGATTTTACACAGCTACAGAAACTTACGTGGGGATTAAAATAGTGGAGACTGGCCATTAATCTTTTAGCCTCCATACACCCTTTCTGATGTCAATAAAGTAGTCTAATCGTACACAGACCTCAAGGTAAAAAATGTGTCCTAGTATTGAAAGGGTTAAATGTTTAAATGTTCCAGTACTAATGTATAATAGGATTCCTTTCTTCCTCACCACCATTCCTCGTTCCCCCATCCCTTCTCTTCCTTTCTCCCCTCACCGTCTCTCCTTATCCCTTTCTCCCTCTTTCTCTAGCATTTTCTAAGTTTCTATTTCCATCTTCTCTTCCTTTGGTTTCTCCCTTTCTACTTAACCCTTTCTTTCTCTTATTCTTCCTCCCCTCCTCTCGCTCTACCTTTCTCTCTTCCTTCCTTCCTTCCTCACTCTTCTCCCTACCTTCCCCATCTTCTCTTCCTCTTTCATTCTTTCTTTCTCCCTCTCTCAAACCTCCCTATCCTCCAGTACTCTACTCTCTCTCTTTCCCCCCCCCCTCTCTCTCTCTCTCTCTCTCACCGAAGAAGTAGAAGGCGGTGATCCTGAGGGTGGCGGCCACGAGGGTAAGGAGGAACACCTTGAGAGCGGGGGCCAGCATCGTCACGAACACCACAGATACTACTGAATAGAGGAACCCCAGCCAGGACACCTCCCCACTCCTCCCGAGGCTGTCCTGCTCAGAAAGAGAAACGGGGGTTAGTTAATGTCATGATTCGTCTTTGTTGGTTTTTTTTTCTTTCTTTCCTCTCTTATTTTTTTATTTTTTTTTTTTTATCGTTGTTTTGATACTAATGTGTTTGAATTGAGAGTCCGCTTGTCAGTCGCCACTTGTCACATTTCCTTGCCACTCCGTACTCCCTCACTACTCACCACTCTCTCTCTCTCTCTCTCTCTCTCTCTCTCTCTCTCTCATTTCCTCCAATGTCGCCATGAGTATCGCGGACATGGCCTCATAGTACGCAGGCACAATGTTGTTAGTGGTCGGTTCAGGCCTATGTGGCAAGTATCCCAGGCGCAGGACATGCCGTACTACTCCTGCAGATTGTGTAACAGTCCCAATGCCAACACCCTTGAACACTACTACCTTCATTGCCCCAGTGATTAACATACTCCCGCAAGGACTCAACCTAAATGATGTATGTAAATACCTTCTCACAGATGATCATCTCGACGTACTTCTTACCCGCCATCCTCACTTTGTGGCTACTAGAATACTGTATATATTGTGTTCCTTTGTGTGTTTCACTGTTTGATCTGCTGCAGTCTATGACGAGACAGCCAGACGGTACCCTACGGAACGAGCTCAGAGCTCATTATTTCCGATCTTCGGATAGGCCTGAGACTAGGCACACACCACACACCGGGACAACAAGGTCACAACTCCTCGATTTACATCCCGTACTTACTCACTGCTAGGTGAACAGGGGCTACACATGAAAGGAGACACACCCAAATATCTCCACCCGGCCGGGGAATCGAACCCCGGTCCTCTGGCTTGTGAAGCCAGCGCTCTAACCACTGAGCTACCGTGTGTGTGTGTGTGTGTATTCAGTGTGCCCTGCGAGACACGAGTTCTACGTACGTACATATCTTCGTACCTGTAATGTCACTAGGTCTGCCACCCACGGGCGTAATAAATTGAACAAAACAAGTCTCTCTCTCTCTCTCTCTCTCTCTCTCTCTCTCTCTCTCTCTCTCTCTCTCACCAGCAGATCTGTCCAAGAGTGGTTTCGAGAGAGGAGAGTGAGGGCAGCAGTGAGTAGAGGTGACTGGCCTCCTGCTGCCGCCGCCTCTGTCGCCGCCGCCTGATTTTCAATGCTGTTCTGGAGGAGACAAGAGGAAGAACAGATATTGACGAAGGAATAGAGGAAGTGAAGAAGTGAAGCAAAATGGGAGAGACGGGAAGTTAAGTAAGAAAAAGCAAGACAGAAGTTCAAGAAAGGAAAAATAGGGAAGTAAAATAAAGAGAAATAAAGTAAATAACAGAAATGACAAAAAAAAAAAGATGGAGAATGAAGGAAAAAATAGGAAAAAAGGATATCAAAAGGGAAAGGAAAAGTATAATGAAGTAAAAACAAGAAATAAAGGAAAATAAAAGAAGAGAAAAAATAGGTAAATAAAAAGAGAAAACGGAATGTAAACCAAAGATGAAGTGGGAATTAACAGACAGATGGAGCTAGAAATAAAAGAAAAAGAAAAGGAAATAAAGAATAAAAGGGGATGTGGAAATGAAAAGAAGGGAAGTAGCAGCAGGAAATAGAAGACACGTATATGTAGGAAAGGAAAAAAAAGAGTAAAGAAAAAATGGGAAACGAATAAACAAAAGACAGTAAACTAAAAAAAAAAAAAAGAAGAAAAAAAAAAACGCGAAAATGATATTACAGAGTTTCAAGGACGTTTTCCAATAATTCAACACGGAGGCTGCATCACCGCTCACATAAATCTTTGACCTTTTGGCACTGGCAGCTCGAGGGTCTTCTTTTTAAATATATAATAAAATTGTAGTCGTCGGCCGGTGCTCCTTCTACAAGAAAATAAAAGAAGAAACACTTAATCATAAACAGCACGACTAAATAACTCTGCTGCCTTTGAAAATAAATCCTTGTGAGAGAAATGTTTCAGAAAGTCGAACTGGTGTTACTGTTGTTGCTTATGGTGAGAACTACAGCGTGGAACCATCTCATACACCACCTCCACCATCACCACCGCTATCGCTAACAACACAAACATGAAATCAGCTGCTATCTTTAGAAGAGAAAACGTTGTACTTACTTTCTCTTCACGCACAAAAACTTGTCAGATAAAGGGAGTATGATTACAACGGGACACACACACACACACACACACACACACACACACACACACACACACACACAGTAGCCATTTCACTCCCACCAGCACCATATGCCAGCTTTCACCTTACTGGATTTAAAACTTAACCAAACAAATCTACCTTCTCGTCACTACCAACACTCCATCGAGCCATTGACACTTTCAATGCTTGTATAACCTTTTACAACATTTTCGGCACGTACATTTTTTTTTTCATCAAAGAATCTAAATCAAACTAAATAAAAAAAACGAATATAAATCAAAGAATCTAAATCAAGAACAAATATTAATCAAAATGCTTCGTTCGTCCAAGTAAGCAGAACGGATTCAAAACGTTTTACAGCGAAAGAAAGAAGAGAAAAAAAGAAAACGAAAAAAAAAAAAAAATAAAATAACTGCAAGGATCCGTGACAGACCGGCACTGCTATCTTGAAACGCCTTGTCCTTTCATAATAACCATTCCTAGAGGCTACAGAGATGACAATTCACAAAGCTCATGGGTATTTCTTCCACTAATGATGCATAATCCTTGTTAAAATGCCACCAGTGTCACAGAAAACACTTTGAAAACAGCATAAAAAAAAAAAAATCGTTCACTATACCCTATTAGAAGCATTCGAGATTAAACGCAGAAACAGGAAAAGATGACGTGAGGACTTTCTACAAAGGTCTATATTCTGAAAATGCCGTTCTCCATCTTCCACTTCTTTTTTCGGGGTTTTATTTGAAATGACACGGTTTTGAAGAGCGTTTTCGTGGCTTTAATGTCAAAATAACAAGATTTTTACTCTACAATCAAGGAAAACACTCTTGAGACACTGATTATGGTGAAGAGAATAAAGCGGTTCTGAACAAGGGCCAAATAGTCTGTATTCTGACACACTCCCTCTTCTTTAGAGGTTTGAATTGAAATGACGCGACTCAGAAGGGTGGTTTTTGTATTACTAATGTCATAGTAACAAGATTTTAACATTATTATCAATGGAAACACTCCTGAGAACCTGACTGATTGTGGAGAGAGAGCAAAGCGTTTCCGAACAAGGACCAAACATTCTTTATATTTTGAAACACTGCCACTCTGCGCCTCCCACTTCTTTTTAGATGTTGAGTTGAAATGACACGACTTTGAAGAGTGTTTTTTGTGGTTCCTGTATCAGAGTAACAAGATTATTACGTTATCATCAAGGGATACACTCTTGAGAACCTGAATGAATGTGGTGAGAAAATAAAGCGTTTCTAAACAAGGATCAAAGACAATCTACATTCTGAAACACCCTCACTTCTTTTAAGAGGCTTTAGTTCAAATGACACGGCTTTTAGTGGTGATTTTTGGGGATCTAGTGTCAGAGTAACGAGACTTCTACGTTATAATCAAGGGAAACATTCTAGAAAACCTGATTCTGGTGAGAAAAGCAAGCAAAGCGATTTTATACAACAAACCAGTCCTTACCATTTCCAAGGTCCTTTCTCCTCCCCCGGCCCGCGTGACTCTCCTTCCTTGAATGGGCCGTCTCCCGAGCTTCGGAGTCTCACTGGGTCGAGCCAAATGATCGAGTCCATCATTGCTTCAAGGACTGATAAGCTACTGTCTTATTCAACTGTTGTTGCTGTAGATTAATCTCGTTTAAGGGTACATTAAGCATGGATGAAAGGGGTAGTTGTATTGGTAGTTCATATGTCAAGGTCGGTAAGTAGTATAAAGAAATAATATCATTAGGAAGAGAAATAAAAATATGTTAGATATTCGCATTTGTTTTGGTGTTGAAAAAAAAAGGTTTTGTTTGTTATTACGTGTTGCCTTTTTCTTTGTTTATTTCTCTTCATTTTTCCTCTGTTTGTTTGCTTTCATTTCCTCCTTTTTCTTGCTTTCTTCTTATTCTTTACTTTCAGATATAATAGACACGAAAAGCCAACAAAGAACAAGAAAATGCACCTAAATAAATAAAGCTTATAAAGACACAGATTAACAGTCTCTCACACCTCCCCGCTACACACCAACCTTACACACAACTTACACGTCTCAAGGAGCTCAAAACAACGCTGTGTCATGGTAAATGGTTTATTCTCAAATGTATCAACACTTGGCTCTTATGCACTGACTTCCTACCCGCGTCTACTTCAGCACTGCCCTGTCCTGATCTTGCTGCTGCTGCTGCTGCTACTGTTGTTACTGTTACCGAATTGGAAAACAAGCAGGTGGTATCAAGTAAAAAATATGATGAAATAAATAAATGAATAAATAAATTAAATATGACCATTTATTCCTCTCTCATTTTTTTTTCTTTTAGGGTTTCTATTATGTACAATTACAGTAGTAGTAGTAGTAGTAGTAGTAGTAGTAGTAGTAGTAGTAGTAGTAGTAGTAGTAGTAGTAGTAGTAGTAGTAGCAGCAGCAGCAGCAGCAGCAGTAGCAGCAGCAGCAGCAATTTGAAGTGAAGACAATATAGTTTAGTTATCCATTTCAATTTTTATTTTCTTTGGAAGCTTTCAAGGTATACCTGAAGAGGAAAAGATGTCTCGCCCTATATCGAATGTACTGTAAATAGATACGTAGATGGATAGATTGATAATAATAGATAGAGATATCAGATAAATAGATAGATAGATAGATAAATAGATAGATAGATAAACATATAGATAAATTGATAGATACACAGACAGATAGACAGAAATAAACTAATAAAAAAGTAGCAAGAGAGTGTTTTTATATGCCCATGTTGTTCGCCCTAATACATGAAGCCATGAGAGAAACAGTTTGGTTCGGGAAAAAGACAGGCCAAGGTAGTATTAACCGCTCCAAGCACCGAACTTGTGCTTATAAGAGTGAAGACCAGTGAAGCCAACCAGAGCGTCAGCCGAGGATTCACACACATTCATACATTCACACCCTGCCAAAGAATATTCAAACCCCTTCACCGCAATAAGTAACGGTGCACAACACTGAGGACACTGTACAAAGTCTTTCAGAGCACCTGTGAGACGGAGAAAGGGGATGAAACGAGTAGATTATCCAATGAGTAGCCAGTGAGATGACCAGAGGCTGTGGAACAATAAGAAATGAGTGATATATGAATAAGAAAACACGTATTATGAAAAGAAAAGAAAAAAATGAGTAAATTACCGAATCTTTAAGCAATGTGGTGGCCAAAGGCTGTCCAACGGGTGGCTCATGATTAAATAAACACGTATCAAGGAAAAAATGGAGGAAAGATTGAATTATCGAATTTATAACCAATGTGACGTTCAAGGGCTGTAGAGCAATAATAAATGAGTAGTTTATGAATAAGAAAATACGTATTATGGAAAGAAAAGCATGGAAAAGAGCAAATTATCCAAACTCCAGCCAATGTGGTGAGCTGAGACAAATGTGGAGTGGTTTGCAATGAAGGAAACACGTGAATTGGAGAGAAAGAGTCTAGCTGAAGGTGTGTATGGGAATATTTGGGTTTTTTTTTTTCGCGTACATGAAAATAATGAATTAAATTTGGAATAGAAAGTACAAATGAGTCGCTGGTTTTGTAGTTTCGGTTATATTCTATCCAATTACTGTAAACTTTGTGGTTGTGATTTTCTATGAACTTAATTTATACTCACTACGTTGTATTTAGTCCTTATATTTGTTGTAGTGAATAAGAATCGATTTAGCAACAACAGGGACTAGGTAAGGCGGCCATTCTTACTTCATGGACTTGTCTGGCCACGTGACCGGTGGCTGCGCATGGTCCAAGGGATTCCAACGGACCTTGAAGCCGAGGCGACGCGTGATTTGAGTAGTGATTCACACGTGACGCCCCTCGTGAGCGTTGCCGCCACGGGGGCCCTGCGTCACTCACTGTAGCACCTTCCCTGTGTAGCTTTATTGTGGTTGTTGTTGGTGATGATGATGATGATAATGTTGTTGATGATGATAATGGTAATAATAATAATAATAATAATAATAATAATAATAATAATAATAATAATAATAATAATTTGGGACGTTCCCCGTTTGTGTGACGCTGACACCAGGACCCGTATTCAAAAACACTTTCCTCCCTCATTTTTTTTTTTACTACAGAGATGATCAAAGGTGTTTGTCCTGATAATAATGTAAAATGAAATCTTGTTATCCTGCCACTGGAGCCATGAAAACATCCTCAAACCCATGGTACAGTACTTCAGACAGTCTTTCGATAGTAATCAGGGTGCGGGTGGAAGTGTTTCAGAATACCGGCCGATGTGTCAGTGCCGCGCCTCCCCTCGCACCCGTGACATGCAAAGTACAGTACAGTTTCCAATGGTTTATTGTGAGACGTGGCGTTCAGCAGGGAGCGCGGCCCCACTGGCACACCTGACACTGACAGCATTGCGGCGCCCACCTCAGGCACCGGTGGGGCGAGGAAGCATCGGCGAGACTGTGAGGAGGGGAACACGAAGATCATCCACCCAGAGGACTGTGGCGCTTGTGCCTTTGGCGGGGCCTCAGGGGGAAATGGGGGAGGCCACGGTGTGAGACAGCTGTTGCGAGGGGAGAAAGTGCGATGCAGCTTGACAGGGGCGCGTCAGGCCGGATGGGGATACGCCCTCACTGCGAGTGGAGGGCGGGAGATCAGAGAGGAGGCGAGGCTGTGGAGAACCCGCTGCCCCGTCTCCGAGGAAGGACGCCCCGCCGGTGTCCGATGGAGGCGATTCGAGATCCTGCAAGCGGCGGGACGTGAGAGGGGGATCACCGAGTCCCTCATCCAGGCCAGGCGGCTCAGGGGCGGGGACTGGGAGGGGCGGGGGCGGAGCTTCTCCTAAGGGGCGGGGCATGACGGGCGTGAAGGCGGAGACGGAACCGGGGCCCAGAGCGGCAGTAAACTGGTAGAGTGCCAGGGCGGAGGGTGGCACCGGCCCGCCTGTACACGGCGACGAGGACGATGTTGACGACGAGGGAGAGGGTGAGGAGGAGGAGGAGGAGGTGGAGGCTGGGGGAAGGAGACCCTTCGCCCTGGCCTCGCGGTCTCGCCTTTCACGCGCCCTCCGATTCTGGAACCAAATCTTTACCTGAGGAAGAGAAAGGCAAACATGTTACTACTACTATCACCACCACCACCACCACCACCGCCACCACCGTTACTACTATTGCTACTACTACTCTCTCTCTCTCTCTCTCTCTCTCTTTCTTATAAAATCACCAAGACCTATAGCCTCACGCCGTGGTACAGTGGAAGGATGCGTGCTTTGGGATCCGAGTGGTCTCCAAGCGCATGGGTTCGAATCCTGTCCACGGTCCGAGTGTAGGTTGGGCTTCCTCACTCGGGGCAACGATTTTCTAGCGGGTGGGCTTTGAGATAGGGGGTACCCAAAAATTATCCCCTTTGGCCCATAAATTCCCGTGAAAAGCCCACATGGTGTAAATAAAAAAAAAAAAAAATCTCAAAAAAAGATTGTTTCGGCTCACCACCACCATCACCACCAACATAATTTGAGGAAGGGAGTATTTCACTACACTGTCCTTTTGATACATCATATCAATAAATATTCAATTGAATTCAACAATAGAATCTTAATTCTTTTAATTAACACACACACACACACACACACACACACACACACACACACACACACACACACACACACATACATACACATACACATACACACACACACGAGTGTGTTGTGGTCTCAGTCCTACCCGAAGATCGGTCTATGAGCTCTGAGCTCGCTCCGTAATGGGAAGACTGGCTGGGTGACCAGCAGACGACCGAGGTGAATCACACACACACGCTAAATAATGGTGTATAAACAAGATTCTTATGGTAAGGATAGGACTGAAGTAGAGTGTATAGGTTACTTGGAGAAAATGTTTAAATGACAGAGAACAAAACAAGGGCGATGTAAACTTAACATTAGTAATCTGAATGGGACAAGACAGGTGAAGCTTAATAAAGATAGATTTAGAAGAGCGATATTGAGGCTTCAAGCAGAGTGATAAATAGACGAAAGAGACCCGTAATTGGGTTGTTTGTGACGAGTTTTGAATAACTAGGCACATATGAAGCCATTGGATCTGATGTACTGAAGAGACTATTCAACAAGAAGCTTCATGGGCTAAGTTAATTTGTGCATAAGGTAGAAATGAACAGGTATGTTTTTTTTATTTTTATATATTTATACCATGTGGGCTTTTCACGGCAATTTTTGGGCTAAAGGGGATACTTTTTGTGGTACCTCCTATCTGAAAGCCCACCCGCTAGGAAACCGTTGCCCCGAGTGAGGAAGCCCAACCTACACTCGGACCGTGGACAGGATTCGAACCCGCGCGCTTGGAGACCCCTGGGACCCCAAAGCACGCATGGTTCCACCGAGAAACTGCCACGTGTAGACCTAAACGTTTCCGATACAGTACCAATCAACATACTACTACTACTACTACTACTACTACTACTACTTGGATAACGATAGGTGGAAACAGATAGGCGTGTTTTATACAAGACTGACACATATACACAGACCTATACCTGTACTGAATCACTGCATCTTCCTTACCTAACTTAACCTTACCTTAACCTAACCTAACCAAATCTAACTTAACCTATTCGTATTCTAACCAAAGCTAAACATATTATCCCAATCTTAACCTAATCTAACCTTACCTAACTTATCTCATCCATAACCTAACCTAACCTATAACTTTAACCAACCTAAGCTTAACCTAACTTAACTTCACCCCAACTTAACCCAACCCAACCCAACCTAACCTAACCTAACTTAACTTAACACAGCCTTAACCTAACCTAATCATACTTAACTCAATCTTAACCTAACCTAACTTAACTTCACCTCAACTTAACCCAACCTAACCTAACCTAACTTAACACAACCTTAACCTAACCTAACCTAACCATACTTGACTCAATCTTAACCTAACCTAACCTAACCCAACCTTAATCTAACCTAACCTAACCTAACCCAATCTTAACCCAACCTAACTAAACCCAACCCAACCCAACCCAATCAAACCAAACCAAACCCAACCAAACCAAATCAAACCTAAATTATACACATGTTTGAAAGTTAAGCCTATTTTTCTTTTGTTTTTTGTTTTTCCTTTACGTTTCTTTGTGGCTTTCCTTTAACCACACTCCCCCCGTTTACCTCTATAAGTTTACCTGGATAAAGGACAAAGGGTTCACCACAGGTACTTAATTATCGATGCTTACCTGTGGGACGCCTCTCTTTCCCAGGTGCGCTCCATGCAATAACAACGTGTGTGTGTGTTCGTGTGTGTGTGTGTGTGTGTGTGTGTGTGTGTGTGTGTGTTTCACCACGGTCGCCTGCTGGTCACCCAGCCAGTCCTCCCCATTACGGAGCGAGCTCAGAGCTCATAGACCAATCTTCGGATAGGACTGAGACCACAACACACTCTACACACCGGGAAAGCGAGGCCACAACCCTTCGAGTTACATCCCGTACCTATTTACTGCTAGGTGAACAGGGGCCACACATTAAGAGGCTTGCCCATTTGCCTCGCCGCGCCCGGACTCGAACCCGGCCCTCTCGATTGTGAGAGTCGAGCGTGCTAATCACTACACTACGCGGTGTGTGTGTGTGTGTGTGTGTGTGTGTAATTCAATGTTTGATCTGCTGCAGTCTCTGACGAGACAGCCAGACGTTACCCTACGGAACGAGCTCAGAGCTCATTATTTCCGATCTTCGGATAGGCCTGAGACCAGGCACACACCACACACCGGACAACAAGGTCACAACTCCTCGATTTACATCCCGTACCTACTCACTGCTAGGTGAACAGGGGCTACACGTGAAAGGAGAATCACCCAAATATCTCCACCCGGCCGGGAAATCGAACTCCGGTCCTCTGGCTTGTGAAGCCAGCGCTCTAACCACTGAGCTACCGGGCGTGTGTGTGTGTGTGTGTGTGTGTGTGTGTGTGTGTGTGTGTGTGTGTGTGTGTGTGTGTGTGTGTGTGTGTGTGTGTGTGTGTGTGTTTTAGGAAAGAGTATATTATATCTCTCTCTCTCTCTCTCTCTCTCTCTCTCTCTCTGTTATTTTCTCTTTTGTTTCTTTAGTTATATAATTTCAGGGTGTGATGTTGTTGTTGTTGTTGTTGTTGTTGTTCTTGTTGTTGAGTGAGAAACATTTGCATCATCAAATAAGAGAGAGAGAGAGAGAGAGAGAGAGAGAGAGAGAGAGAGAGAGAGAGAGAGAGAGAGAGATCCTTTTTCATCTCTTTGGATACCTTCATTAATTCCACTTATCGCCCTCCTCCTCCTCCTCCTCCTCCTCCTCCTCCTCCTCCTCCTCCTCTTCCTCTTCTTCTTCCTCCTCCTCCTCCAGTATGTCCTGCTTCCCTCCACTCACTCAATCTTCCCTTTCATCACCTTATAATATCGTCCCCTCTCATTCAGTCTTTTATCTCCCCGTCTTCCTCTCACTCTCTCTCTCCCTCTCTCTCCCTGTCTCTCTCTCTCCCACTTCAGAGGATAGCCGAGGTATTCGCTACTAATTTGCTCAACAACAAAGGCATCTTCTAAGTAGCCTCTTCTTGTAACACACACACACACACACACACACACACACACACACACACACACATTCCTCGACACAAAACGGAGAGGGACAAACACAGCCTACTTCAGAGACTCCGGCGCGCGTCTTACCGCCTTACCGTCTCTCTCTCTCTCTCTCTCTCTCTCTCTCTCTCTCTTGCTAACGATAAGAAAGGAGAACCAGGAAAGGGAAGAAGAATATGGATGGACTGTGGAGGAGGAGGAGGAGGAGGAGGAGAAATATTATAACAAAGAAAGAAGTATGAAAAAAAAAACGTAAAGATTATACATAAAAGAAATGCTTTCTCAATGAGAGAGAGAGAGAGAGAGAGAGAGAGAGAGAGAGAGAGAGAGAGAGAGAGAGAGAGAGAGAGAGATGGACTGGAGGGTGAAACTAAAGTAGAAAAATCAATAAAACACACAAAAAACATTTAAAAGAGGAAAGATTAAGAATAATAAACCAAGAACATAAATAACAACAACAACAGTAACAACATCACCAACAACAACAACAACAACAACAAGAGCATCACCAACAACAACAGCAACAATAGCAATAACAACAACAACAACAACAACAACAACAACTTCCTCCCATTAGCCAAAGCCCCAAAGCCATACCAAGAAGGATTATCATAGAGAAAAAAAAATGAAATAAAGTTAATGAGAAGCAGGAAAAGAAAAAAAAATGATTACTCTCATGATCTACTCTCTCTCTCTCTCTCTCTCTCTCTCTCTCTCTCTCTCTCTCTCTCTCTCTTCCTCTCCCCCTTAAAAGTTTCAAGTACTACGGAGCTTCACAATAGACAGGTAATGGTCACCTTAAATGGACTGACTCTCTCTCTCTCTCTCTCTCTCTCTCTCTCTCTCTCTCTCTCTCTCTCTCTCAAGTGGTGATTCAGTCTATCTTTATTTTTTTTTCAGTGGTGAAGTTCGTTTGGAGAATTTTGGGCGTGAATCAAGGAATATTTTCAAGGTATATTTGAGTTTTTTTTCCTTTTTTTTTTTTTTTTTAGATTAATGTAAGGTGTACTTAAAGTGTTTTGCAGGTATTTTGAGGTGTTTTCTTAAGTTATTTTTCCTTTTCCCTTTTTTCTCTTTTTGTCTCTTTATTTAGATAGAGACAGAAAAGAAACAGGAAGAGAGAGATAGATAGATAGATAGATAGATAGATAGATAGAGAGAGAGAGAGAGAGTGTCAACCAAAGACAGATAGTAATGTTTTTTGCTTTATTTTTCTTTCTTTTCCTGTTTTTCGTCTTTTATTCAGGTAGAGACAAAAACAAAGACAGACAGGCAGACAAACAGACGGACAGACTGAGACACACGAAGAGAAAACTGGAGCAAATACAAAAAATAGATGACTTATACCACTTCAAATCGCAGGAAATGGAGAGAGACAGATGAGATAGAGAAAGGGAAGAAGAAGAAGAAAAACAAGAAAGAAAAAAGAAAAAGAAAAAGAAAAACAAGAACTAGAACAAGAACAAGAAGAACAAGAACAAGAACAAGAACGAGAACAGAATGAGAAGGAGAAGGAGAAGGAGAAAGAAGGAGAAGGAGGAGAAGAAGAAGAAGAAGAAGAAGAAGAAGAAGAAGAAGAAGAAGAAGAAGAAGAAGAAGAAGAAGAAGAAGAAGAAGAAGAAGAAGAAGAAGAAGAAGAAGAAGAAGAAGAAGAAGAAGAAGAAGAAGAAGAAGAAAAAGAAGAAAAGAAAAGAAAAAGAAAAAAGAAAAAAGAAGAAGAAGAAGAAGAAGAAGAAGAAGAAGAAGAAGAAGAAGAAGAAGAGAGAGAGAGAGAGAGAGAGAGAGAGAGAGAGAGAGAGAGAGAGAGAGAGAGAGAGAGAGACAGACAGACAGACAGACGTGGGTAACATGGCACGGAGGGAGGGAGGGAGGGGGCTGACGGACACTAGGAGGGGGAGGGATAAGGTGGGGTAAGTTTACATGGGATTAGTGGGAGGAGATTACTTGAGGGATTATTAGCATTAGTGAGGGAGCCACCCATCTGAGAGGCTGCGGCACTTCACTCTCTCTCTCTCTCTCTTACAGTTTCTCTTTCGTGTGTTACTTAAAAGATAATGGGATCGTGTTTTTCAAGGATTTCAGCGTTGTAGTGGATTTTTCAAGCGTGTTCAAAAGATAATAGAATCGTGTTTTTAAGGATTTCAGCGTTGCAGTGGATTTTTCAAGCGTGTTTTCTCTCTGTGATAGTTTAACGAATATTTTTCATTGCCGTAATGGGGTCGTGTTTTTTTTTTAAGGATTTCAGCGTTGTAGTGGATTTTTCAAGCGTGTTCAAAAGGTAATGGAATCGTGTTTTTTTTTTTTAAGGATTTCAGCGTTGTAGTGGATTTTTCAAGCGTATCTTCTCTTTGTGATAGTTTAACGAATATTTTTTCATTGCCACGTAAAGAGAAATATGTCATCTCTTTTTTAAACATTCCAGGATAACATCTTTATTTCTATCAGGCGTCTAGTGGATGTTGCTGGAATGTTCAATGTTTTCAATTTTTTTTTATATAAATATTGGAGGTAGTATGATACAGATTCAGCGTCAGTAGTGGGAACAGACACTCATTAGAACACTACGCTTTCTTTCTCTTTTGTTGGTTACGTAAAGATAATCTACGTATGGTCACATTTTTAAGTATCTTATCGTTTCATGTGTGTCAGAATATGGTGGATGGTACTGGAGTTTTCAAGGGTGTTTAAAATTATCATGATAGTTTGATAATTATTCTGCATCACTAATATGAAGAAACAGACATTAGAACACGGATTATGATTTGTAGTCTTTGAAATAGTAGTGATAAGAGAACAAATCGATTAAATATGGAGGCTTTTAGTAATATTACGGAGGTGAAATTGCATTCCTTTTTTCTGATTCTTATACGAGGTTGTTACATTTGATCTGTCTCCTTCACTCATTCACGTGGAAGAGATCCTTGACTTATCTTTCACTCATCTACGAGTACATATGGCAGGCGCTGCCACGCGTAGGCCTAATTGCTTTCTGCAACTTCCCTTGTGTTTTTCAGTTTTTATGTGAAAAGATTCTTGTTTCTATCATTCATTCATGTTTAAAGAGAGCCTTGCTTTTTCTTTCTTTTCTTTCTTGTCCATGCAGAGAGGTGTCGTCACGACGCACCCCGCAGCCATCATCGCGCCACACTCCACGAATGTTTTCCCTGATTCCTCAGAACGTCATTCGCAGTAAACGAGATGAATCTTTTCAACAAACTGAGTAAAGGAAACTGCTATCTTTTCAAAAGAGATCATTCAAGTCAAGAACTTTTTCCGATATAAGCGACAGGAGTCAAGGATTTCTTAAGCACAAATGAGGCAGACCTGTCAAGTGTACAAGTAACTCTCACGTAAGACTCCGAAAAAAATAAATAAATAAATAAAATAAATAAAAGGAGATAAAATAACAAGAAAATGCCACTTAATATTTTTCTCTCCCTCAATATGAAGTTCAAGTTGAGGGGACGCTGTGTTGACGCCGAGGACGAGACCCAGAGCGAATCACAGCCGGTGCTTGACACGTGTGGATGAAAGGCCTTCCAGGGGGCGCCCCAGGCACGGCAGGGGAGTTCGGGGTGGTAAATGGCTGCGCGAGGTGAGAACTTTGAAGATGGCGGTGAAATCGAAATCATGTATACGCTTATTATTATTATTATTTATTTGTTTATTTATCTTTATTTCATTTATTTATTTATTTATTTATTTGTTTACTTGTATTTATTTTTTGCTTCGTTTTTCATAGCCGCAGTTCATGAAAATTTCTATTGCAACTCGTAGATAACTAACTCCACATCCCACCCCTCACCCCCCCCCCGCCCGGTAAACCAGCGGTAGTCAACCAGGGTGCGTGGTGCAGTGTTCTGAGAAATACGCACTGAGGTGCAGAGACGGTACATGACTTGGCCAGTGTGTACAGTAGGGGAAAAATAGGAAGAAAATCGTAAGTGTGAGGTAAGGAATGAATTTAAATTAATATTAAATGTATTTTTTGAATGTGCTTTTCTATTTGATATCTACCAGTTAAAATTCCTTGGGTTGACATGTCGCTCTAGCTAAAAAGAGAGTTAGGAAAGCTGCTTCATCAAGTACAGTACACTTTGGAGCCGCCTGCACATTTAAAAGCAGAAATGCAAAATGTATAAGTATATTACTATTTTGCTTCATTATGCATTTAACACATATTCACCAATTATCTATGACCAAGTAGCTTCTCTCTGTGTTTGAAATAGAGACTCAATACTTTAATTTATATATTTTTAGCCTAAAAACTAGAAAAAAGTCGTGAAAAACTAATGTACTTTCTGTAATCAATCTTCCTGCGCGAGGCAACATGAAAACCTCAGAGGCCACCGGCAGACTGCATCAACTTAGAAAAGATGAACACTGACCTAAACCACACACACCCCTGTTCCACCATCACCAATGCCCCTCCGTCAGCAACGCCTCCCGCCCTCTACCCCGCACGCAGCCCCCTCTTCCCAGCTGTCATCGGGGGCATCACGCATCACTGGGGCAGATCTTAATCTTGTAAAAAGGCGACTCAAGCCCATTACTGTCGCGTTAGAAGGATCCAACCCTCTTCACCCGCCTTGGAGTCACGGGGGCATCTGATTGGTTCCCCGTCCCGCCCTCCTGATTGGTCCGCTGCCCTGCCAAGTGGTGTGTTGTCATCAGCGGGGGATACATAAACTATTTACTCAATATGAAGGCTGAGGGACCGCTGGTTTACAATGTCGCCTTTATGTACTGGTTTTCTAAGGTTTGTTTTCCCTCGTGCGTTAAATGTAAGGGGAACGGGATGGGAAAATGATGTGAAAGCTTCTATTATGACCGTTATTGTTACGTATAATAGAGAACTTTTTCACTATCCCTCAATGTCCGGCCACTGAGAAGGCTCGGCTCAAGGTATGCAAGCGAAAAATGACCTTATGAATTTAAACCGACGGGGGAGTATCGCTTTTCAGTGGATCTTGTCGGGGTATAGATACGTGGCATTCAATTTTGAGTCTTAGGGAGCGGTGGCCTTGATGCGTGAATGGCGTGCGGGGAGGACAGGTGATGGGACGAGGGTTGGAGAAGGGGTGAGGGGGAGAAGGACGGGTAGGGGGAGAACGGAGAGAAATGAGATGAGCTGGTATAGATGAGATGAGCGGCGTGAGATTGTGTGTATGGAGCCCTCTACCCCTCCCCCTCCCCTCCTTCATCCCCTACCCCCTTCCCTCCTCTCCCTTCCTGACCATCCTCTTATTCTCTCTTCTGCCCCCTTCTTTTTTTCTCCCCCTTCTCCTTCCCTCATCTTCTCTCCGATGCCCCCTCCTGTCCTCTCTCTCTCTCTCTCTCTCTCTCTCTCTCTCTCTCTCTCTTCTTTCCTTTATTATTTTCCTCCCTACACTATTTTCCTTCTCTTTTTCCTTTATTCGTTACCCCTCAATTTTATTTCCTCTTCTTGTTCTCTTCTCTTCCTTTATCTCTTTTTCATCCTCCTTCTATCTCCTTCTCCCTCCCTTTCCCCTCCCAGCCTCTCCAAATATTCCCTTCTCTCTTTCTTTCTCTCTTTTTCATTCTCCCCTCTTTTTTTTTTTACCTTCCTTGCCCTTTCCTCTTCTCATCCCCTCTTTTTTACCTTCCCTCGCTCTCTCATATCTCTCTTCTCCCTTCACGTTCCTCTCCTTCTCTCCCCTTCCCTCTCTTCTTCCCTGTTCCGTCATTACTTCCCAGCCTCTCCATATCGTCCCTTCTCTCTCCTTTCTCCCCCTCCTTCGTATCAGTAGCCTTGACAAAGGTACCCCCCGCTCTGCTCCCTTCCCTCCAGCCCGCGTCACGAGTGGGTCAGCTTTGTCCAGCCAAACAGACAGGAATGCACAGTCGCCCGACGATGCTGCGCTATCTGATGATCGGTTGAGGTGGCGCTGCGCAGTGTCTGGATGAATGGCGCGGGGTGTATTGTTGTGTTTATAGATTATATTAGCGTTATGATGGTTTGTTTTTCGTTTTTTTTTTTTATGTTTTTTAGAAGTTTGTGGTGGTTTGTGATGTTTTCTTTTTTTGTTTTTGTCTGTCTGTCTGTCTGTCTGTTTGTTTGTTTGTTTGTCAGGTTGTGTCTGTCTGTCTCTCTCTCTCTCTCTCTCTCTCTCTCTCTCTCTCTCTCGTTGTTGTGTGTGTGTGTGTGTGTGTGTGTGTGTGTGTGTGTGTGTGTGTGTGTGCACACACACACACACACACACACACACACACACACACACACATTTAGGAACAGAAAAAAAGGACGAGGAGTCCAAACACGTCCATTAAACACAGATAAGAAGAGGAGGAGGAGGAGGAGGAGGAGGAGGAGGAAGGGACAGGAAAGGAGGAAGGAAGCGACGGAGCACAATCGAGAGAGAGAGAGAGAGAGAGAGAGAGAGAGAGAGAGAGAGAGAGAGAGAGAGAGAGAGAACCATCAACCAGAAGGACCTCCAGCTGGCCACGAGATTCCTACACCCGCCACCAGAGGGCTGTGTTTTGATACATAAACAAGAG